>NC_056740.1:250532509-250822509 GCF_019279795.1 Protopterus annectens
ATTTATTGCATTCAGCAGAACAGGTTGGAAAGCATACTTTGCAATGTTGTTTTGATTCCTTGGAGGCCTCTTGTAAGGCTGCCATTACTGGAGCTGTGATAAGAAGGCATGCCTGGCTCAAGGAGCAAAATCTGCATGATCATGTTAAAGCTAAATTGTTGGATGCCCCTTTGCAGCATGATACTGTGGTAATAAGGCAGAAGAGGTTTTAAAGAAAATGGAAGACCAAGCTAAATCTATGCAAACTGTAAAAGATTTCTTGCAAGTGCAGCCACCCAGGTTCAGTAGGCACTGGCCTACTAAAAAATGGTCCTTTCATGTGTCCAACAGAGCCACTTAGGGCAAACCCAGGTGCTCAAAAGGCTCCAGATATCAATCACAGGGATCTTACAGGTCAAAGCAGTGGGGTGCCTCCACCTCCAAATATGGAGGTAACAAAGCACAACCCTACAGTAAGCAGTCTCAATGACTTTCCTCTACCATCTCCAAGCACTTATCTTTTGGCAGCCCCCTTGGGGGGAAACTAGCACTTCATGCTCAAAATTAGCAGTTGTTAACCCAGGACAACTGGGTATTAAGCATAGTATCCCAGGGGGTACAGATTTCATTTCCATACTTTGCCAATTCCAAATGGATGGCCGGATCTGCCACAAAACCAGTGGGCAGAGGCCCAGAAACAAGTCATGTCCGTCATGGATATGGGGGCTATTCAACCGGTACCAGAGAAGGAAAAAGGACAAGGATTTTATTCAAGACTGTTCCTGGTACCCAGAAAAGACCATTCATGGCATCCAATACTGGACTTATCGATTCTGAACACGTTCCTGGACATTCCAAAATTCAAAATGTTGACTTTACAACAGCTACTGCCTATGCTAGGCAAGAATGTTTGGTTAGTAACTCTAGACTTAAGAGGCATACCTGCATATCCCAATAAGGGAATCTTGCAGAAGATACCTCTGTTTCAAAGCAGGTTTTTTGCATTACCAATTCTCTGCACTGCCCTTTGGCTTATCTACTGCACCCAGGGTCTTTACAAAGTGCCTGGCACCAGTAATTGCATTCTGCAGACAAAGATGCATTCAAAAGCATCCTTATCTGGACGATTGTCTCATTCAGGCGGAGGACAAGGACACTCTTCTTCATCATCTGGAGTTTGTAAAAAGGCTTCTAGCATGCCTAGTGCACACCATAAACGAAAAGAAATCACAACTGGTACCCTCTCAAATAATTGGGCAGCCACGGTGGTGCAGTGGTTAGCATTGTCACCTCACAGCAAGAGGTTCACTGGTTCGATCCTCGGCTGGGGTGCCTTTTGTGCGAAGTCTGCATGTCCTCCCTGCGGTCGCGTGGGTTTCCTCCCACATCCCAAAGACATGCTGTAGGTGGATTGGACACTCTAAATTGGCCATAGGTGTGAGTGCCTTCTGTGGAAGGTTGGGCGCTGGGCTGGCAACTCGACACTGTAAAACTCCACTGCCAATCATGAGCGGACAGGTGATCCACTGTGGCGACCCCTAACCAGGAAAAGCCAAAAGAAGTAGAAGACCCTCTCAAATAATTACATTCCTGGGTGCAAACTTGAATACAACTGCCCAGATGGCTTACCTCACGCCAGACAAACAAAGGCAACTGACAACATATTTCAAACAAATGGCAACAAAAATCCAGTTAGCTGCAAGACAGATTCTGCAGGCCTTGGGTTTCATGGCATCCTGCATTCTACTAATTCCATATGCGAGACTGCATATGAGGAAACTTCAATGGTACCTAAAAAAATGTATGGAGTCAACATTGTCGCAGCCTGGAAACAATGATTCCTCTCATTCCCTGCCTACAACAGGAGTTTCTTTTGGTGGGCAAAGACATGTCACCAAAACAAGGGACTGTCATTCACTCTAGCCCCTGCCACCCAAACCCTAACTACAGACTCATCAGACTATGCTTGGGGGGCCCACCTGGCAGGGAGATGCATTCAGGGCAAATGGAGCCCAAGCCAAATGCATCTGCATATCAACCAGAAAGAAATGCTAGCTGTTCAGAACGCTCTGACAGCCTTCAAGGACTTACTTCATCCAGGACAACTACTGATAAAGACAAACAAAACCACAGTTATGTGGTACATAAGCAGGGGGGTACACATTCCTACCCCCTTTGCAGATTAGCCATGGCCTTGTGGAACACAGCCTTGACTTACCAAATACATCTTCAAGCTCAGTTCCTGCCAGGAAAGCGAAGTATTCTGGCAGACCTAAGCAGAAATCTTATGGACAAATGGAAACTGGATCCACAAATCTTCAGCATGTTAACACAGAAATGGGGAAGCCCATACATAGATCTATTTGCCTCTCCCCAAAACTAGCCCAGACATAGATCTATTTGCCTCTCCCCAAAACTATCAGTTGGACAACTTCTGCACAAGAACTTGTCGCAAAAAAGCATGGAAATTGGATGCTCTATCCTTCAGCTGGAAAAACCTATCGGTCTATGCCTTTCCCCCTCTGCCTCTACTCTCCAAGGTCTTACTAAAAGTCAGACAGGAAAAGTCAAAAATGATTCTAATTGCTCCGGACTAGCTTCGCCAACACTGGTAGCTGCTTCTAAGGAATATGACACACCTTCCTCCGTGCTACTTGCCTCTAACACCTTAACTGTCTCAGCAGAACTATCAAATTCTGCACACTCAGCTCCAAACTCTGAATCTTGCAGCATGGCTAATCAACTAATTATTCAAACCACATCTCTCAGTAAACCTGTGATGGATGTCATTTTGGAATCCAGAAGGCCTAGTACTAGAAAATCTTATGCTGATAAATGGAAGAGATTCTGTGCTTGGAACCAAGCACAAGGAATGGACACAGCAAGACCCAATATTCCTCAGATTTTACAATACTTAACTGAGATTCTTGACAAGGGCCTATCCTTTTCAATAAAAATCCATGCCTTTGCCATCTCAGCTCATTACAACACATAGCCTCCCCTTTTTCTCATCCACTGCTAAAACAGTATCTCAGAGGGGCCAAAATTTTAAGGCCTCCCAGGAGAGCACCATCTCCTGCATGGGACCTCAATTTTGTGCTGGAAAAATTCACCCTGCCTCCTTTTGAAGCAGCAGCTACTGCGGATATAACATTTCTGTCTTGGAAGACCGCTTTTCTTTTGGCAGTCACTTCAGCTAGAAGGGCTTCGGAACTACAGGCTCTCATGGCAGTGGAGCCTTTCATTATATTTTACCCGGACAGGGTGTCCCTCGGGACCAACCCTTCCTTTATGCCTAAGGTGTTATCCAGTGTGGCTCTTAACTAGACCATTCGCCTGACAACTTTTTTCCCAAATCTGCAGAACAAGGGGGAGCGGATTCTGCATTCATTGGATGTGCACAGACAATTAAGGTTCTACTTAAACAGGACAAAATCTCTTAGAAAGTCTGAGCAACTACTGGTAGCATTTGCTGCAGGATCAGAGGGGAAGGCTATATCAAAGCAGACGATTTCTAAATGGATAAGCCACTGCATTCATTTCTGCTATTTGCACCATGGTAAACCTGTGCCCAAGGGGATCAGATCTCATTCCACCAGGGCTGTTTCTACTTCAGCAGCTTTTCTCAGAGGGGTCCTAACCAAAGACATTCTAGAAGCTGCTACTTGGAGCTCTGTTCATACGTCCACAAAGCATTATCATTTACCTATCTTCTCTAAATCTAGGGCAGGCTTTGCCACTGCAGTCCTGCAGGGCCTTATAGCTGCTCCTAATGTTGTTTAGTTCCATCCTCCCATCCATAGTTTAGGGATTCTACCCAAATGTAATGACTGCAACAGTGAAACACGAAGAACATAGTACAGTTGTGTACACTTGCCATAAATGTAGATGTTAGAGTGTATTTACTGTTGCAGTTCAGGTTACCCACCCGCCACCCCCCATTCTATACCTTTTCTTTCCTTCACTATACTCAAAAGCCTTTGTGTAGTGTATTTGCTTTTAGTTCAAGGTAAATTTTATGTTTCTAAGGTGCATTTATATATTTACAGTTTATTTATATGTTTTTGCTCCCCATTTTGGGGGGGGGCACTTGACATCTGGGGCAAGAAAAACTGATTAAAATGGCATCGGCTGCATGTTTTATACGCCTGACGACCTGACGTCATGGAAGATGATACAGCAACCGACGCAGGACCCAAGACTTTGTTATTCAGGCCGACTGAGGGCAACCTGCCAGCAGATTACCCAAATTTAATGACTGCAACAGTGAATACACTCGAACATCTACATTTATAGTAAGTGTACACAACTGTACTTTCTCACCCCCTTAGCTACAGCTGCCACAGACTACCTCCACAGGGCACTGGGCGGAGAGGACACCCCTGTTCAGGGTACCAGCTCTTCCAAGTCCTCCTCTGAGGCCTCCACTGAGGAGCCCTCTCGGAAGGGATTGTGCAAGAGGAAGCACGTAGACTCACCTGAGGAGTCACTAACGGAAGACACGGATTACGATGATGGTGAAGGGTCACCACGGTCACCTCCTGATGATGTCTCTTTTGGAGACATCTTTGAAATGCTGAAACAGAGAGGTGACTGGAAGCCCTCCAACCCTTCATCTGAGGAGTCCGTGTTCCTGCAGGCTTTTTGCTCCTGGCCATCTACCTCTTGGTCTTGTCTCGTCCAGCTTGTTGTGCAGCACGCTTAGAAGAACCCTGATTCCATTGAGGCGATCCCTCGAAGACCTGACAAAATTCCCCCCCGAGGAGAACCTGCATTGGTCCAGAAGATTACCAGTCGAAGCTATGGTGGTGGCAGCGGCCACGAAAAAGGACGTCGCAGAGGAGAATCCTGCTGTCCACCCGCCCAACAGAGTGTCCCAGGTGGTGGACAGACTTGGCAAGCAAGGTTATGCATCAGCGACCTTTGTCATATGGTCTCTGAACTATTTGGCACATTTTACGAGGCTCCAGAGGGACTTGATCTCCCTACTCTCTGGAGCACTCACAAGACCGGTGTCTGACGAGGTAAGGGACAAAGTTGCCTCGCAGCTCACAACCCTGGAATCAATTTCCAACTTGTCCATGAGGTTGCTATCGCATGCAACCAAAGGGGTGGCTAGAGCGGCGGGTTTGTGACCTGGCGGATCCCTTCATGTCTTCCTTTCTGAATGCTCCCATCGAAGCATCGTCCCTTTTTTGCTCCAAGCTGAAGGACACGTTAGCCAGGTGCGGGCAAGACCCTGTGTGCCATAGCCCTACGGGATGTTCTTCGTGTTTCACTGTTGCAGTCATTACATTTGGGTTAATCTGCTTGCAGGTAGCCCTCAGTCGGCCTGATTAACAAAGTCTTGGGTCCTGCGTAGGTTGCTGTCCCTTCTTCCATGACATCAGGTAATCAAGGGTATCAAACATGCAGCCGACACCATTACATCAGTCTTTCTTGCTGTGCGGTGCCCGAAGCAGAAGCAGTTCAGCCGACTCCTGAAATTTTCGTTTTCGAGTTTCAGAACCGAAGTCTTCAACTAAAGCTAAGTACCCTGTTGGGGAAACTTTTACTTGCTCCTTACCGATGTCAGTAAAAGTTAATAATTGCATTACTTGTGGAAAGCAAATACCTCACAAAGATTTTCATTCGTACTGTATTCCTTGCCTAGGCCCTGACCACAATGTACCTTGCTGTCAGTTTTGTGCTTTTTTTAATCAGCGCACTATCCGTAGTCTGTATATTTTCACCTCTAAATATTTCGGTTCTTGGTTTAATTGTCCAGAAATGTCGTCTGTTAGCTATCCGACTACCGGGATTCTGAAAAATGCAAAGATAAAGACAGAGACAGGCCGCCGAGGTCCAAAACTGCCAATGACGCTTCTCCTAAGCCAGTCGCCAGTTCGCCGGTACTCAGTGAGGCGCTTTTGCAGCCCCTGATACCAGCTACTTCTGATTCGCAGCCCTCTACTGAGACCCATTCGGAGTCCGGTATGCCGCGAGATGCTTCAACTATGGAACCCACGGATGTCTCTACCTTGGATGGGTCCGGAGCCGCTGTACAGGCACCGGCTTCTGAAGGTGTATTCAGGCCTACGGACTTGCATATTAAACAGACGCCTCCTTCTTTACTTAGGCCCAAATCTCGAACCATGCCAAAAAAACCAACACCCAGGCCACATGCTCAGGCCTCTATGCCTAAAAAACAAATGGTAAGAATGGCTGAAGATCTAGTAACTCTAATCAGGGGTAGCCAAACCCCCCCCCCTTCTAAGAGGCCTAGGACTGAAGTTGATTATGAATCTTCTGATCAGGATTCTGTTTTTTCTGATTCTTCTGATGATCTGGATTTGCCCTTATCTGCTTATGAAAATTCTGATCCAGAGGACTCCATTCCCTCTGCTTCCCCTCCTGAGGATATTTCTTTTGGGGAAACCTTACATACTCTTCAGGGAGCATTTTCACTGGGAAAGCCAGGATTTTTTGGATTCAAAAAAGAGGCTTAGTGATTTCCTTCTCCTACCTCAGCATAGGCCTTTAGCTATTCCTCCTGTACTAGACATTGATGATGCTTTTTCGGAATCTAGTTTGGCCCCTGATTCCTTGCCTCCTGTTCCCAGAAAACCTGACAGATACTACAGGGTCCCTGAGTCCCACAAGTTCCTTTTTAAAAATCCTGTTGCAGATCCAGAGACTATTTCACAGGGGCCCAAGGGCATTAAGGCTTCTACTGCTAAAAATCCTACCCCTTCTGATAGAGACTCCAGGGCACTGGATAGATGGGGTACGAAGGTTTACACTTATGCAACCTTGGCCATTAAGGCTTTAAACTGCCAGTTTCATATGTTAAAGTATCAGCAACATGTTATTGGACTGCTTAAACAGAAAATTATGTTGATTCCTGACTGTGTGGAAAATAAAGACTTGCAGGATTTAATGCATTCTGCTGAACAAGTTGGAAATCATACTTTGCAGTGTGGTTTTAATTCATTAGAGGCCTCTTGCAGGGTTGCTTTTACTGGGTCTGTGCTCAGAAGGCATGCTTGGCTTAAGGAGCAATCTTTGCCTGATCATGTTAAAGCTAAATTGTTTGCTCCCTTAAATCAGGGCCGCCTGTTTGGCAACAAGGCTGAGGAAGTTCTTAAAAAGATGGAAGATAAAGCTAAATCTATGCAAACTGTTAAAGATTTCTTACAAGTTCAGCCTCCTAGATTTAGTAGGCCCTGGCCCTCTAAGAATTGGTCCTTTCCAGCCCCTTCCAGGTCTCCTCAAGCCAAACCCAGACACAGCAAAAACCCCATGTTTCAGTCCCAGGGGACACACAGGACTAAGCAGAGGGGGGCCTCCACTTCCAAATCTGGGAGTAATAAGACTCCCCCCTATGGTAAACTGTCTCAATAACTTCCTTTTAAAATTTCCAAGCACTTATCAGCTGACTGCCCCTTTAGGGGGAAAGATTGCTCTTCATGCAAAGAATTGGGAACTCATTACCCAGGACAAATGGCTTTTAAATAGTGTCCCAGGGATACAGATTTCACTTCCACACGTTGCCAACATCAAGCAGGTGGCCAGACCTACCCCCAAATCAGTGGGCAGAGACCCAAAAACAAGTACTTTCTCTCTCAAGCATGGGGGCTATTCAGCTGGTATCAGAAGAGAAAAAGGGACAAGGTTTCTACTCTAGATTTTTCCTGGTACCCAGAAAAGACAAGTCATGGCCCCCTATCCTGGACCTGTCTACTCTAAACACCTTTTTGGGGATTCCAAAATTCAAGATGCTGATTCTTCACCAATTACTTCCTATGCTAATCAACGATGCCTGGTTGGCAACACTAGATTTAAAAGAAGCATACTTGCACATCCCAATCAGTGAATCTTGCAGAAGATACCTACGCTTCAAAGCAGGCTACACGCACTATCAGTTCTTTGCACTGCCCTTTGGCTTATCTACTGCGCCCAGGGTGTTCACAAAGTGCCTAGCTCCAGTTATTGCATTTTGCAGGCAAAGAAATATTCAAATATACTCATACCTGGACGATTGTCTAATTCAGGCAGAAAGCCAGGACATACTTTTGAATCATCTGGCCTTTGTTCAAAGGATTCTAACTTGTCTTGGGTACACCATAAACGAAAAGAAATCACACCTGGTACCCTGTCAACAAATTGTATTCCTGGGAGCATGCTTGAATACAACTTCCCAGATGGCTTTCCCCACGCCAGAGAAACAAATTCATTTGACAGCCTACTTCAAACAAGTGGCCACAAAAACCCTGCTATCTGCAAGATTAGTACTGCAAGCCTTGGGGCTCATGGCCTCCTGCATTCTTCTAATTCCATATGCAAGACTGCATATGAGGAAACTACAGTGGTATCTAAAAAGCCTATGGTGTCAACATTCTCAGGATCTAGAAGCAATGATTCCTATCATACCTTGCCTACGCCTAGAGTTCTTTTGGTGGGCAGAGGCCTGCCACCAAAACAAGGGACTACCTTTCACACCACCCCCTGCTGCCCAAACCCTAAAAACAGACACATCAGACTATGTATGGGGGCTCACCTGGCAGGGAAGCGCATTCAGGGCAAATGGAACCAAAGTCAAATGCACCTGCATATCAATCAAAAAGAAATGTTAGCGGTACAGAATGCTGTGACAGCCTTCAAGGACCACATTCTTCCAGGGCAACTAATGGTAAAGACTGACAACACCACTGTTATGTGGTACATAAGCAGGGGTGTACACATTCTTACCCCCTCTGCAGACTATCCATGGCGTTGTGGAACACTGCCTTGAGCTACCAAGTGCACCTACAAGCTCAATTCCTGCCAGGAAAATGAAATACACTGGCAGAAGGACTAAGCAGAAACCTCATGGACCCACACGAGTGGAAACTGGAACCAAGGATTTTCAACATGTTGATAAAGCAAGTCAGGTTGCCCAGATATAGACCGGTTTGCGCCTCTCCAGAACTACCAATTGGACAAATTTTGCACAAGGACTCCCCACAAACAAGCCTAGAAAGTGGATGCTCTGTCCTTCAGCTGGAAAAACCTATCAGTCTATGCCGTCTCCCCTCTGTCTCTGCTCTCCAAAGTACTACTTAAAATCAAACAGGACAAACCAAGGATGATTTTGATTGCTGTAGACTGACTGCGCCAACATTGGTACCCCCTCCTGTGAGTGTGTCACGGTTATCCCCATGGCACCTGCCTCAGGCTCCTTCCCTGTTTTCTCAGCAGCAGAACCAGATTCTGCACCCTCAGCTTCTAATGCTGAACCTTGCAGCCTGGCTAATTACATAATCTCTCCTTTACCATCCCCTCAGTAAACCTGTGATGGATATAATTTTAGAGGCAAGGAGGCCTACTACTAGAAAATCCTATGCTGAAAAATGGAACAGATTCTGTGCCTGGAACTAATCTCAAGGGATGAGCACAGCAGCGCCCAATTTACCTCGGATATTACAATACTTAACTGAGATGCTTCACAATAGCCTGTCTTTTTCCTCCATTAAAATCCGTGCCTCAGCCATTTCAGCTCATTATAACAAAGAACCTCCTCTCTTCTCTAATCCACTGCTCAAGCAGTTCCTCAGAGGGGCCAAAAAGTTTGAGACCTCCCAGGAGAGCTCCAACCCCTGCCCTGGGACCTTAACTTTGTTTTGGAGAAACTCACTCTACCTCCTTTCGAGCCAGCTGCTACTGCAGACTGAAAATTTCTTTCTTGGAAAACAGCTTTCCTTTTAGCAATCACTTCAGCTAGAAGGGTATCTGAATTACAGGCCCTTATGGCAGTGGAGCCTTTCATCATCTTTCATGCGGACAGGGTGTCCCTCAGAACTAATCCATCCTTTATGCCCAAGGTGGTTATCCAGTGTGGCTCTTAATCAGTTTATTCATTTGCCAACCTTCTTTCCCAATCCATAGAACAAAGGGGAACAAATACTGCATTCCTTAGATGTGCACAGACAACTTAGATTCTATTTGGACAGGACTAAACCTGAATGGAAATCCGAACAACTGCTGGTGGTATTTGCTACAGGGGCAGAGGGGAAGGTTATTTCAAAGCAAACCATTTCTAAATGCATAGGCCATTGCATTAATTTCTGCTGTAAGCACCATGGAAAACCTATCCCCCAGGGGATCAGACCTCACTCCACCAGGGCTGCATCTACCTCTACAGCCTTTCTCAGAGGCGTCCCTACCAGGGACATCCTAGAAGCTGCTACCTGGAGTTCTGTACATACTTTCACCAAGCATTATCATTTGCCAATGTTCTCTAAATTCAGAGCTGGCTTTGCCACTGCAGTCTTGCAGGGCCTTGTAGCTGGTCCTAATGCTATCTAAATTCCTTCTCCCAACCATAGCTTTGGTAATCTACCCAAATGTAATGACTGCAACAGTGAAACACGAAGAACATAGTACAGTTGTGTACACTTACCATAAATGTACATGTTCAAGTGTATTCACTGTTGCAGTCCTGGTTACCCTCCCTCCAGTCCTATAACTTCTTTTGGCTATACCTCTACTTTCTTTTACTATGCTTAAAAGCCTTTTTTGGTGTATTTGCTTTTTTGTTGTAGGTATATCGTTGTACTTTTATATTTAATTGCTTCCCATTAGGGGGGGCACCTGACCTCTGGGGCAGGAAAAACTGATGTAATGTTGTCGACTGCATGTTTTATACCCCTGACGTCGTGGAAGAAGGGACAGCAACTGACACAGGACCCAAAACTTTAATCAGGCCGACTGAGGGCTGTCTGCAAGCAGATAACCCAAATGTAATGACTGCAACAGTGAATACACTCGAACATCTGCATTTATGGTAAGTGTACACAACTGTACTTTTCCAATCCTCAATGTTCCTTTTCCAGGAATCAGAGGAGTGGGAAAATGTGGCACAAAAAATCTCAGGGCTCTCTCTGTGCTGCACGTGGTGATGATACCCCCAGGGGCAGAGGGGTAACCATTCCGGAAGATGCCCTTACAGGGACAGAGGGGATCCTTGTAACCAGGGCTCCAGGGATTCCTTCTCTGAACAGCCTTACCAGCGCTCCTGAAGAGCACCCCAATTGCTTACCTCTAGAAGCAATTGGTGGTCATTTTTCTGTGCACCAAGCTGCCTGGCACTCTATTACCACTGATCGTTGTGTGCAGAGTATAATCACCAGAGGTTACACCATTCCACTTTCTTGTCAACCAACACTTCCAAAAAAACTTCCCAACGTTCCATCCAGTCAAATGGAAGAGACTGCTTCAAAAATTAAAAAAAAAAAGCCGTCTCAAAAAAGTCATCCAACCAGTCCCACCAGAGCAATGGAGATCCGGATTCTACTCAAGATTCTTTTTGGTGCCAAAAAAGACAGGGGCTGGAGACCCATTCTGGATCTCAGCAGGTTGAACAAGTCTGTCACCCAAACCTATTTCCGGGTGGTTATGGTTCAGTCCATTCTCCCTTTTTTAAGGGAAGGCGATTGGATGTGCTCAATAGATCTCAGGGATGTGTATTACCACGTCATGATGGACAAATGCTCAAGGAGTCTTTTTCGTTTCTGGCTGGGAGCCAGTCACTATCAGTTTCATGCCCTGCCATTCGGTCTCTCTACAGCCCCCAGAGTGTTCATGAAGTGTATGGCAGTGTGGTCACAGCTCATTTGAGACTACAAGGATTCAGAGTGTTTCCATATTTGGACGACTGGCTGCTCACAGCCCCTACCAAGCATCTGCTAGTATCAGCCCTGCTTTACACTCTGTCTCTTGCAAAAACTCTGGGAATAACAGTTCACTGGGAGAAATCAAACCTTGCTCCTCTGCAGCAAATAGAATTCATTAGAGCAGTGTGTTCCAACACCTGGTCTTGTCTAGTGTCGCTCCCAACCCACAGACTCCAGCTGTTGAGGTTCCACCTCCGGGTGATACTCTGTCAAACTAAAGTTTCAGCAAGGGAGTTCTTTGGGCCCTAGGTTCCATGGCAGCTTCAATCCCGATAGTGCCCCTTGCGAAGCTAGACATGGGAATTCTGCAATGGCTACTTCTTTGTCAGTGGTTCCCAAACTGCCATCCTCTCAGTTCCCAGATTTATATAACCAGCTCCAGCAAGCAGGACCTTCTTTGGTGGATGAGGCCAGATGCAGAACTTTGAAGTCACCCATTCCAGTCTCCTCAGCCCAAGGCCATTGTGACCATGGATGCTTCCCTGATCGGGTGGGGGGGGGGCATTTCCAGGGAAAGGCAGTCCAAGGCGCATGGTCCACCCTAGAGGTCAACCTGCATATCAACGTTTTAGAACTGGGAGTAGTGCTGTTAACATTGCAGGCATTTCACCCGGTTCTCCCTTATGGGATGATTGCAATTCAGACAGACAATATGTGAATGGTCTGGTATATCAACAAGCAAGGAGGAACCAAGTCCTACCCTCTGTGTCCAGAGGCCATGAGAATCTGGCAGTGGGTGATAACTTCTGACCGCTTTCTGATAGCAATGCATATCCGGGGAGCTGCAACGTAATTGTGGATAAACTAAGCAGATGCTTCCTCCTGCCTCATGAGTAGTCCCTCAGTCCCGGGGTGGTGACAGAAATCTTCAGCCATTGGGGCCAGCCTTGCTGCGACCTTTTTGCTTTCCCATCGAACAAGTGCAGCAGCTATTTCGCCCTGTCCCCCCCCCCCGGAGGGGAAGTCCCCGAGGGACGCTGTGATCCACGGGACTTCTTTATGCTTATCCACCCATCCCGCTTATCCTACAGTTCTTAAAGAAAGCTCTTCAGTTGAGATGCAAGGTCATCCTCATAGCCCCGTTCTGGCCTCTACACGTTTGGTTCTCCTTCCTTCATCCTCACCTAGTATACCCGCCATGGATTCTGGACTCCTTTTCCAGATCTGATTTCTCACCCCCACTTGTTGAGCCACCCGAATCTGTCCAGTCCCAAGCTAATGGCTTGGTTTCTCCACTTCTGTTAGTCGCCAGACAAGCTAACCTCACCTCATCTGTTCAGGACATTATTCTGGCCTCTCATAAACCATCCACCAGAAGACTGTATCAGAGTAAGTGGTAAAGGTTCTCCGTCTGGTCTAAGGATAACATGCTAGACCCGTATTCGGCTCCAGTGACTGCAGTGCTGCAATACCTGGCTACATTTTTTGATAATGAAGCCTGTCTCTCTACCGTACGGGTACACCTGGCAGTGAATTTCTTATTTCCACAATGGTCTAAATGGCACCCCTCTCATATCCTTATATCTTTGCAAAGCCTTTCTCAAGGGAACCTTTCACATCAGGGCTCCTGTCAGACAGCCTGTGGAACCATGGAACCTCACTTTGGTCCTTCAGTCTGACTCAAATCCTCTTTGAACCCACAGTGAAGTGTGACCTAAAGTTCCTGTCCTGGAAATCTTTGTTCTTAGTAGCCATCACGTCAGCCAGACTGGTCTCAGAGCTGCAGGCATTGGATATCAAGAAGCCTTATCTGGTATTCCATAAAGACAGTGTGTCACTCCGGACGGAACCCATCCTTCCTCCCCAAAGTTGTTTTTGATTTTTCCATTAACCAGACCTTTGACCTACCAGTGTTCTTTCTGAATTTTTCCAATAAAGGAGATTACTGCCTGCATTCCTTGGATGTACATAGGTAAGTGAGATTCTACCCAGACGGAACCAAACCTATCCGTAAGTCTAAAAGCTTTTCATCTCCTTTTCTGGGCCTAGAGTTTCCAAGGTAACATCAAAATGGCTAAGGGACTGCATACTTTTTATCTATTCCCCTCACAAAAGACGCTATGCCAAAGGTTAAAGCTCACTCCACTAAGATCTATGGCAACATCTGTAGCTTTCCATTCCAGGGCTTCCATGGATGACATTTGCACAGCAGCCACTTGGGCTAAACTTCATACCTTTATCAGTCATTAGAAATTGGACTTGGTCTTCAGAGGCAGAGCTGCCTTCGGCTCAATGGTACTCAGGAATGTTCTTCCATAACCGTGGACCACAAGGTAGTTTGGGATTCTGTCCCATCAGCGATGAATGAAAAGAAGGTTAACAACATCAGATAAAGAAGTTATGTCTTACCATAATGTTCTGTCTGTGTTGTTCATCTTCTTTCATTCATCACATCCCACCCCTTTCCCCCGCCAAAGGCTCCTGGGGGATGCTTTGGATCCAAATGGTGCAGTAGGGCATTTGTGCAGAAGTGGCCTCAGCTTTACTTCTGTCTTCAACAAACTCGATCTGAGGTAACAGGGAGAAGGGTATTCTGGGTAGAAGCTTGGCTCAAGAGATTATTTGGCTGGCGCGAGCTTGGTAATAGGCCGACTCTTTTCTGAGGGCTTGGAACTGAACCCATCAGTGATGAATGAAAGAAGATGAACAACACAGATGGAACGTTATGGTAAGACGTAACTTCTTTTTTTTTTTTTTGCAATATTTTTGAGATGGTCATTATCTTACAGCTTTCTTGCTCTCTGTCAAGGTTCCACTCTGTGCCATTTCAGCATGTCTTCCCATAGGTCCTCCCGTTTCACAGTAGTTTCTGATTAAGCTTTTCTTTAAGAGTTTTGTATTGAACTTTGTTTTGGGAAACATTAACACTGGCTCTTTTTGTACCAGTTCATCAGGCTGTCTTAAGGTTCATAACTTGGTAAGCATTATTAATGTTTGTGCACATGTCTGAGCAATAAGTATCTGAGTTGCTAGCTCTTAAGGTGGTCAGCCCTCTTTGGTGCTCCATAAAGCTAGGGTTCCTTGAAAACAGCTGTGTGAAATAGGAAATTCACCCCAAGGATCACTTCTGTGGCTCTGCTTGACAGTGGCACAGGAAAATAATTTTCTTGAGTGGCAAAAGCCAGGGTACCTTTTTTGGCTAGGCTTGTATAGGCCCTGTTGCCGATAGCCTAGTACCTACCTATGAATCTTCTTCTTTCTGCTTTTCCCAGTTAGGGGTCGCCACAGCGGATCACCTGTTTCCATTTCTTCCTGTCCTCTGCATCTTGCTCTGTCACACCAACCACCTGCATGTCCACTCTAACCACATCCATAAACCTTATCTTAGGCCTTCCTCTTTTCCTCTTACCTGGCTACCTACCTATGAACCTATGGTATATTTATGTTCACAAGCATACTTTCTGCAAAGCCAAATTTAATGGCTATTTCAAATGAGCAAAAGGGTGAGTTGCCTTCATCCATAGACTGCCTCGACCCCAGGCAGCAGTTATATCCACGTTGACTGTGTACACTTTCAGATATCTGATGGTGATGAAACTTAATGGCTATGGTTTAGGTTTATTGCATCCAAGTAGACAGCAACCCCAGTAAAGTATTCACCTCACTTTATGCAGATGTGTACTAGTCCAGCTAAGCCAAATTAATCAGGGTTTAAAATGATCAGCTTTTAAGAGGATTAGTTAAATGTTCTTCATAGTCAGTGTTGCATTACTGATTCTTGGGTCTTCCTACCTTGTAGAAGCCCACGACCGGCTCGATTTCCAGAGTCGTTTCATTATTCGTAGCCAGCATTTCCTTCTTGTCTTCCCCATAAAAGAGGCACGGTGGAACAAGCTGTGTGTCCCATTGCTGGTCCTTCTTCTAGCCAGAAAAACAAAAAGTTAAGCAAAAGCCTTTCTCACCACAGCAGGCTAGCAGTTTGTCTCATCTGCATTTTGGCGAGACTGCTGTGGCCATTTGCTGTGCTTCAGACTATTTATCCCATTTTCAGGAAGTTTTTATGTTTGTCTGCTGCTTCCTGACATTTTCAGTTCTCTGCTTTGCTCTTTAGCCTTTCTACTGCCCCAAGGGTATTCATCAAATGAATCGCTCCTGTGATTGCATTTTGCAGATATCAGAGGATCCAAGTCTTTTCTTACCTGGATGACCTACTATTTCGGGCATCCACTCCAGAGATCTTGTTGCAAAATCTTCATTTTGCCATTTCCCTTCTGCAAAGCCTGGGGTTCATGATAAACTTCAAAAAGTCTTTTCTGACTCCTCGGAATCCTGATGTTCTTCGTGTTTCACTGTTGCAGTCATTGCATTTGGGTAATCTGCTGGCAGGTTGCCCTCAGTCGGCGTGAATAACAAAGTTTTGGGTCCTGTGTCAGTTGCTGTCTCCTCTTCCATGACGTCAGGTCGTCAGGGGTATAAAACATGCAGCAGACGCCATTTTATTCAGTCTTTCTTGCCGCGCAGTGCCCGAAGCAGAAGCAGTTCGCAAGTGCCGGTCGTCCGACTCCTGAAATTTTCGTATTAGAGTTTCAGAACCGAACTCTTCAAACTAAAGCTAAGTAACCCCATTGGGGAAACTTTCTTGCTCCTTACCGATGTAAAAGTTAATAATTGCATTACTTGTGGGAAGCAAATACCTCCTAAGGATTTTCATTTATACTGCATTCCTTGCCTAGGCCCAGATCACAACGTGCCTTGCTGTCGGCTTTGTGCTAGATTTAACAAACGCACTATTAAGCGTCGGTATATTTTTGCTTCTAAATATTTTGGTTCAAGATTTAACTATCCTGAAATGTCGTTGGTTAGCAATCCGACTACCGGAGTTCACAAAAATTGCAAGGAAAAAGACAGAGACAGACCGTCGAGGTCCAAAACCGATGAAGCTTCTCCTAAGCCAGTCGCCGTTTCACCAGCACTCAGTGAGGCTCTTTCGCAGCCCTTGATACCCACTACTTTTGAGTCGCAGGCCTCTACTGAGACCCATTCGGAGTCCGGTATGCCGCGAGATTTTCAGAGTATTGAACCCGTGGATGTCTCTCCCTTCGATGGGTCCAGAGCCGCTGAGCAGGCACCGGCTTCTGAGGGTGCTTTCAGGCCTCAACATTTTTATATTAAACAGACGCCAGCAACAAAAACAAGGTCAAAAACAACTTCTATGTCTTGAAAACGGACTCATGAGCCACGTGCTCAGGCCCCTATGCCTAAAAACAGATTATCAAAATGGCTGAGGATTTAATTACCTTGATCAGGCCGCTTCCGTTAAGAGGCCTAGGCAAGGCACTGATTATGAATCTTCAGATCAGGTTTCCATTTCCTGTGATTCCTCTTTTGATCAGGAATTTTCTATTCCACCCTATGAGGATTCTGATGCAGAGGAATCCATCCCATCTGCATTTCCTCCAGAGGATTATTCTTTTGGAGAGACTTTGCATACTTTAAGGGAACATTTTCACTGGGAGAGTCAGGAATTCTCTGAAACAAAAAAAGAGGCTTAGGGATTTCCTTCTTCCTCAGCATAGGCCTTTGGCAATACCTCCTGTATTAGACATTGTTGATGATGTGTTCTCGGAATCAAGCATGGCTCCGGATTCCCTGCCTTCGGCTCCTAGTAAGTCAGACAGATATTACAGGGATGTCCTTCAAGGATGCATCTGCAGTCTTTACAAATGGGGTTGTCCTGTCGTCAGGCAGCCCTTCGGTCGGCCGGATTCCAAAGTCTGGGTCTGGCTTCGGCTGGTGTTGCACTTCACCCGACGTCATTGCGGCAGTTATTCGGGTATAAAGGCATCAGCCGACGCCATTTTCCCCAGTCTTTCTTGCCGCGTGGCTCAAGCAGAAGCTGTTCGCAAGTGCCGGTCGGTCAGATCCAGAGATTACTACTACCGAATACTACTCAAGACTTCTATAAAGCTAAGTACCCCGTTGGGGACTCTCTCTTGCCTCAGCCAATGTCAGAGAAAGTTAATAACTGTTTATCTTGTGGGAAACAAATACCTCATAAAGATTTCCACTCCTATTGCATACATTGTTTAGGCCCAGACCACGACGTAGCAGCTTGTCTAGCCTGTGCTTCTTTTAACCGGCGGACGCTTAGACGTCGATCGGACTTTGCTGAACAGATTTTCGGCTCCGATTTTGCCTACATTATGCCGTCGGATCCTCCGACTATGCAAATAACCAAAAAACGCAAAGAAAAGGACCGACACTCGCGGTCCGCGGCTCCGGCCGAAACCATGGTTAAGCAAACCACGAGTGTCTCGGTTTCGGCCGAAACCGAGCAAGCGGTTCTTTCTTCAGCCGATAACATGCCTTCTACCGAGGCCTCTTCTAACCTGGTAGAAACGGCTTCTGAAATCCAACCTTCTGTTGCGGTTTCACAGGATTTATCAGATACCATTCCCCTGGATATTTCAACCCCTGCACGTGGAGCTGCTAGGCCTCCTCCAGCTATGTCTATTAAGGCCTTTGCCAGGGCTAAAGCAGCGAAAGCATCAAAACCTGTGCCTGCCAAGCCCCCCTCTCACAGGCCCAGCACCAGCTCCCATATGCTTTTTTTGGCTGAGGATCTCATCTCTGTAATTCGTGGAGCCCAGCCTCATCCAGACAGGGCCTCTCTCCCTCCTCCAGAAAAGAGGCCTAGAGCAGAGCCCCCTGAGCCAGTATCCACAGATGATTCCTCTGATGACTCAGAACATACAGACCCTCCTGAGGTTTCTTATTCTCCTTACGAAGACTCTGATGCTGAGTCCATCCCTTCAGCCTCTCCTCCTGAGGAATTTTCCTTTGGGGAAACCTTGCATGCTATGAGGGAACAATTTCAGTGGCAGGGCCAAGATTTCTCAGACTCTAGAAAAAGGCTTAGGACCTTTCTACATTTGCCACAGCATAGGCCTTTAGCTATACCTCCAGTTCTTTCTGTTGTTGATGATGCATTTAATGATGCTTGCACTGCTCCTGATTCTTTACCTCCGGCTCCTGCTAAGCCCGATAGGTACTACAGGGTCCCGGACACTGATCACCACTTATATAAAGCTCCTTTAGCAGATCCAGAGACTATCTCCCAGGGTCCTAAAGCTGTAGCAGCTACTTCTTCTAAAAACCCCCTCCCCTCTGAAAGGGATTCCAGGTCCTTAGAGAGATGGGGTAAAAAAGTTTACACCTCTGCTACTTTGTCAGCTAGAGCTTTGAACTGCCAATTTCATATGATGCAATATCAAGAGTTTATGCTTGACCAGTTGATTAAAAAGCTGTCCTCTGAAGAATCTTTAGATAAAAAGTATGCTCAAGAAATGGTACATAACATACAGCAGGTTAGTAACCATTCTTTAAAATGTGGCTATGATGCACTGGAGGCTTCCTTTAGATCAGCCATGACTGGCACAGTTATCAGGAGGCATGCATGGTTGAAAGAACAGGCATTACCAGACCATGTCAAATCTAAGCTATTGGATGCACCTATGGACAAGGTCAATTTATTTGGTTCCCCTGCACAGCAGGTACTAAAAAAGATGGAAGAGAAAGCAAAATCTGTGCAAACAGTGAAAGATTTCTTACAAGTTCAACCTCCAAGGTTTAGCAGGAACTGGCCCTCCAAGAATTGGTCCTTTCCGGACTCCTCTAAGGCACAAAGAGGCAGGAATAGGCGCTCTAGAGGCAGAAACCAATCCAGGGGTGCCTACAGGGGTCGCCAGTGGCAGGGTAACAACCAACGAGGCACGGATACAGCCACCACCACTACAACAACTCAATCACAGTGACTTGGCGGTGGCACCGCCTACCAGGGAACAACTAGAAGCACCCTTAGGCGGAAAGCTAACCTTATTTTCAAGAAACTGGCACTGCATTACAAGAGAAAAATGGATTTTGCAAACTGTAGACCAAGGTTACAGATTCCATTTCCATACTCTACCGGGAAAGAGAGGAATGCCAAACCTACCACCTACTCAAAGTACAGAAGCTCTAAAACAAATATCTCAATTATTAAAAATGAGAGCTGTGGAAAAGGTACCATCTATGGAGCAAGGAAAGGGATTTTACTCCAGACTCTTCCTGGTTCCAAGAAAAGAAAACAAATGGAGGCCTATTCTAGACCTGTCCGCTTTAAACACATTCCTCATTGTTCCAAAATTCAAAATGCTGACCCTACAGCAGCTTCTTCCCATGCTGGGCAAGGAGTCTTGGCTGGTAACTCTAGATCTCAAGGAGGCATACCTGCACGTCCCCATAAGACCAATTTGCAGAAGATACCTCAGATTTCTTGCAGGATCAGAGCATTATCAATTCTCAGCATTGCCCTTTGGCTTATCTACTGCGCCCAGAGTGTTCACGAAATGCCTGGCATCAGTAATCGCTCATTGCAGACTTCAGGGGATTCAAATCTATCCCTACCTGGACGACTGCCTGATACAAGCGGACAACAAAAACTAACAGAAGACTTGCAAAGAGTCATCTACCTGCTGCAAGCCCTGGGATATACAATCAATACAAAAAAGTCAAGGCTGATTCCATCCCAAAGAATAACCTTTCTGGGTGCAGAACTGGACACAACAAAACAAATGGCATTCCTAACTGCAGAAAAGAAAGAGCAACTTCCTCTCTACTTCTTGGCATTAACAAAGCAGAACCATCTAACTGCAAGAAAAGTGCTACAAGCTCTAGGATTCATGGCATCCTGCATAATTCTGGTCCCTCTTGCCAGGCTGCATATGAGAAAGCTACAGTGGTACCTAAAGAATTTGTGGTCCCAGCACAAGCACAGCCTAGAAACCAAAATTCCAATGATCCCATGCCTGAAGCGAGAGTTCCTATGGTGGGCTCAGGCCTGCCAATCAAGCACAGGATTGCCCTTCTGCAAAAGTCAACCAAGACAAACCATCACGACAGATGCCTCAGACCTCGGTTGGGGGCACACATGATGGGCAAGTGCATTCAAGGCCTATGGACTCAAGACCAGCTGCATCTGCACATAAATCTAAAAGAAATGATGGCAGTAAAATTGGAAATTCAGGCATTCAGACCTTTTCTCCAAGAAGGCCAGTTGATGATAAGGACAGACAGCACCACAGTTATGTGGTACATCAACAAACAGGGAGGCACACACTCATACCCTCTATGCCGGCTGGCACTGGACTTATGGGATGTGGCTCTGAGCTACAACATTCAGTTACAGGCAATTTATGTACCAGGGAAGGAAAACATTCTAGCAGACATATTAAGCAGAACTACAACAGATGCCCACGAATGGATGCTGCATCCGGACATCTTCAAAACCATCACAAGAGAATGGGGATTACCACAAATAGACTTGTTTGCATCCCCATTCAATCACCAGTTGAAGAAATTCTGCACAAGGACTTACCACCCACTTGCTTGGAAGGTGGACTCCCTATCTTTCAGTTGGAAAAGCCTGACAGCATACGCATTCCCACCACTTCCTTTGATGCACAAGGTGCTCCTGAAGATCAAAGAGGAACGTCCAAGGATCATTCTGATAGCCCCAGACTGGCCAAGACAACATTGGTATCCACTGCTGAGGAGCATGTCCCGGGAACAAATATGGGCACTGCCCCTGATCCCATTACTGCTAACACAGAACAACTACAACATCCTGCATCCAAACCTAAAAACTCTGCAGCTAACTACCTGGAACATTACATAACAGCAATTAACCCAAATTTATCCCAAAGGGTTAAAGACATAATCCTGGAGGCTCGTAGACCTTCAACAAGAAAGAATTATGCAGCAAAATGGAAAAGATATCTCATCTGGAGTACTGCAAAGGGGCAAGATGTGACACTGGTGAACATAGCCAACATCCTGGAGTACTTGGCGGAGCTCTTCCATACAGGCCTGTCCTATTCTTCCATCAAGATACATGCATCAGCTATTTCAGCAGAATACAGCTTGGATCCTCCTGTCTTCTCGCATCCTCTGCTCAGACAGTTTCTGAGAGGAATTAAAAATGTAAAACCTCCCAGGAAACCTCCATTGCCAGCATGGGACTTGAACTTTGTGCTAGAAAAACTGACTCTTCCTCCTTTCGAACCAGCAGCAACAGCAGAATTGCAATACTTATCCTGGAAGACTGCTTTCCTGCTGGCAATAACTTCAGCAAGAAGGGTCTCTGAGCTACAGGCATTAATGGCAGTGCAACCCTTCCTGATCTTCCATCAAGATAGAGTGTCCATGAGAACAAATCCTACGCCTAAGGTGGTATCCAGAGTCTCTTTAAATCAGGCTATCCACCTTCCTACATTCTTCCCCAACCCACAGAACAGGGGAGAAAGGCTCTTACATACCTTGGATGTACACAGACAATTACGCTACTACCTGGACAGGACAAAAAACAATAGAAAAACTGACCAGCTTCTGGTAGCATATGCAGCAGGAAAGGAAGGAAAACCAATTTCTAAACAGACAATCTCCAAATGGATAGGAAATTGCATTAGATTTTGTTACTCCTACCATGGAAAGAAAACTCCAGAGAACATCAGACCTCACTCCACAAGGGCTACAGCCACTACCACAGCTTTCTTACGAGGAGTGGCTACCAAGGACATTATAGAGGCTGCTACTTAGACCTCCGTGCATACATTTGCCAAGCATTACAACTTACCTCTATACTCTAGATCCCGTGCTGGCTTTGCCACTGCTGTTTTGCAAGGGATCCTAACTACACCATAATCTCTTCTCATTTCCTCCTCCCCTAGTTTAGCTATGGTATTCTACCCATTTGTAAAGACTGCAGATGCATCCTTGAAGGACATAGTACAGTTTTGTACCTACCATAAATGTAGATGTCCGAGAGGAATGCATCTGCAGTCAGGATTACCCACCCTCCTTTCCCTCTGAGGTACTCCTAGGGTATTTGCCAATCTTCAGCTAGCTTGGGGGGGATCTATTATGGTGTATTCGTTTGTATATATGTACATACATGCTTATTTTGTGTGTTTGCTCTCTACTATTTGGAAACTTTGGCATTTATCCAAATTTAGCCATCCAAGAGGGCACCTGGCATCTGGGGCAAGAATCACTGAGGAAAATGGCGTCGGCTGATGCCTTTATACCCGAATAACTGCCGCAATGACGTCGGGTGAAGTGCGACACCAGCCGAAGCCAGACCCAGACTTTGGAATCCGGCCGACCGAAGGGCTGCCTGACGACAGGACAACCCCATTTGTAAAGACTGCAGATGCATTCCTCTCGGACATCTACATTTATGGTAGGTACAAAACTGTACTTTCCTGACTCCCACAAATTTCTTTTCAAAAATCCTGCTGCTGATCCTGCGACTATTTCTCAGGGTCCAGAGGGTGTTAAGGCTTCTAGAGCCAAAAATCCTACCCCTTCTGATAGAGATTCCAGGGCGCTGGATAGATGGGGCAAGAAGGTTTATACGTCTGCAACCTTAGCAATCAGGGCTTTAAACTGCCAGTTTCATATGCTTAAATATCAATAGCATGTTATGGGCTTACTGAAACAGAAAATGATATTGATTTCTGATTGTGTGGAAAATAGAGTTACAGGATTTATTGCATTCAGCAGAACAGGTTGAAAATCATACATGTTAAGTTGTCAATCTCGCCTTCATTCTTGCTTGATGGGCTCGGAGCCGATCCCTCGGCTCCGACTCGGCACTTGCTAAGCTCGAGAGTCACTTTTACCAGCTCGAGGCAGCCCCATATCCCATGATGCAAGGCGGTAAGTACCCAGATCTCGCTTTGCTTCGCTTAGGAGGTCTTCTTTTTACCAGCTCCTGGTAAGTTATTCACTTTTGTGAGATTTAAGCCCCTTTTAGTAAAAAAACCTTTTATTGATAGTTTTAAGTTTATTTTGTACTTTTTCTGACAGAAAATCCCTATCTCCTTTAATTTTGTTAGTCAAACTTTTCCCTATCCCATCCCTCCCCTGTTAGGGTGTGTGTGTTGGTTTTATAGAATACCTTTTGGTATTTATTTAAGTTAATTTGACTGGTGTGTGTGTGTGTGTGTGTTTTTTCAGCACCATGTCAAAGGAGAGGGTCTCAGGTTTTAAGAAGTGTGACTCGTGCTGTCAGAAGATGTCTCTGACAGACGGTCACACTTCTTGCCTGTATTGTCTGGGCCCTCTTCACCTGCAGGACTCCTGTGCTATTTGTCATTCCTTCAGCCAGAGAGTCCTGCAGGAGAGACGTAATAAGCTGATACTTAGGGGCCTTCTTGCCGGAGGGCTCTCCGCTAAGTCGGCTCCTCCAAAATCAGCAAAATCTTCCAAGGCCCAGGCTTCTGTATCTAAGCCTGCGGCCTCGGCTCCGACTGCATTGAGTCGAGATCGCCGGCTGGAGCCGATTCTGGCTTGAAAGCCTCGGCACCGATGGCTATCGGTGCCGAATCTGTATTGACCACCGGTGTCGGCTCGATCGGCTCCGACACGTTACTTTGGTGGCTGTATCGGCTCGCTGGAGCCGATACATCGAGGCTTCCTGTCGGCTCCGACAGGATCTATAGTATCGGCTCCGATGGCTCATTCCAGGAAGAGGTCCAGGTCTCCTTCCTTGGAGCCGATACTTGCCCGGCTTCACCTCTTCTATCGACGGAGCCATCGGAGCCGATCTTCAAGGTCGCCCAGGTTGTCAGATCATGACCTAGAGAGTGGGCAGTAGATTACTCAAGTCACAGGTACTGGCCCAAATGTTACACAGTCCGACTCAACAGACGACTGTTGGTCCACACCCCGTTACAGTTCCTCCTTCAACTCTACCCCAGAGCTTGGAGTTGGAGTCTTCGAATGGTTACTGCTACGGCTGGAGGACGGATACCCCTTCTGTTCCTTCAGCCTCTACTCTTATCTCCTCTTGAGACCTTCCTTAGAGGGATTCGTGGTCGGGCTTCCATGGTCTCCTCCGAGGGGTGAGTGGCATCGGACCCTTGTCCGAACCCGCCCTTCCCTTGGAGCCTCGGCCTTGGTGAGCTCGGCTCCGACATCTGCCTCGGAGACTTCCCTTCGGTGGTCCCTGGAGTTCCTAGCTCTTGAGCGGGTTCTCTCGGACCTGCCTGGGAGGGGAGCATTCGAGGTGATGAAGAGTGTACTGGCCACTGGTATCAGTCAGCAGTCTGTTCCGTAGCTCCTCCCTCTATAGTACCTGTTGACATCTCTGCCACTTCTCTTGCTACAGGACCCAGAGATCCTCCGCCTCAGGTTTCCCCATTGGGAATTTCCCCTCTTCCGAGGATTCTCCTGATGTTTGGAGATCCTCCTAGGAAGAGGACTTGTAAGAGGAAGCATGTAGACTCCCGAGTCTGTCACTGGATACTGACTTTGATGAGTCAGAGGGATCCCTAGATCCCCTCTGAGGATGTCTCCTTCTCAGACATCCTAGAACTTCTGAAACAGAGGGAAACTGGCCCACCAACAATCCCTCTGAGGATGAGTCAGTATACCTAGAGGCGTTTGGATCTCGGCCCTCCACCTCCTGGGTGTCTCCGCCTTCGACCCCTTATGCAGG
Organism: Protopterus annectens; assembly: GCF_019279795.1. Lineage (NCBI taxonomy): Eukaryota > Metazoa > Chordata > Ceratodontiformes > Protopteridae > Protopterus > Protopterus annectens. Next base: position 250,557,662 of record NC_056740.1, read on the forward strand.
TTATTGCACGAAGGCGTGGCAGCTCCTGACTCTGTAGAGCCAGTCCCTAAGAGGCCTTCAAAATTCATCACTGCCCCGAGTGACAAACAGTTCCTTACTAAGGGTGACCCCGCTGATGCCATGGTGGTGGCTGCGGTCACCAAAAGGAACTTGCAGATCCTTCCGTGCCGTCCATCCTCCTAATAAGGACTCTAGGACCATGGATAGGTATGTAAGCGGATGTTTTCCTCAGCGACCTTTGCTATGCTCGCTGAATTATCTTTGTCACTTCACCAGACTCCAGAGAGATATCCTGAAGGAGCTGGGAGAAGTAGTTCAGGATCCTACAGCTGCAGGGGCTCAAGAAAAATTGCTTCGCAGCTAGGAACCCTCAATTCCATTGCAAACTCCTCCATGCGGCTAATATCTTATGCTGGATGGAGTAGTAGAGCCGCAGGTACAGGTGTGGCTCTTAGACGCCAAGCCTGGATGCGGCTATGTGATTTTATGGATCCCTTTAAGGCGTCCTTCACAAATTCTCCCTTTGATGGGTCAGCTTTGTTTGGCCCTCAGGTGAAGGAAACCTTGACCAGGTGCGAGCAGGACGGCAAGACTCTTTCTGCTGTTGGAGTCCGTTTTCCACCCCTTCTAGACCTTATCCCAAAGGACAGAAGGGCGGAAGATGTGGTTCCGTAAATCCCAAGGAGTCACGCCGATTCACGTGGTCAGTTTACCCCTAGAGGCAGAGGGGTAACAACAACAGACGCCGCTCTAGAGGCAGAGGGGTCCAAGAACCAGGGAAACAGGGAGCCTCTCTCTGACAAGCCCTTTCAGCATCCCTGAGGTGTTGCCCGGCTGTCCCTCCTTGGAGGCAGTCGGGGGAAGATTATCACTGTACCCAGAAGCCTGGCATTCCCTCACTCAAGACAAATGGGTACAGTCGATCATATCCAAGGGTTACATAATTCCTTTCGAGGAAAGTCCCTTCCCCTCAAGTTCCCTTCCAGATGTACCACCCGGTCTAAGGGAGATTGCAGAGTCAGAAATCGCAAAACTACTGCAAAAAAAGAGCCATTCAGCCAGTTACAATAGACCATTCAGAGCCCGGAATCTACTCAAGGTTCTTTTTGTCCCCAAAAGACGGGAGACTGGAGACCAATATTGGATCTCAGCAGACTCAACAAGTCTGTCAGCAAGACAAGATTCCAAATGGTCACTCTTCAGTCAATTCTGCCCTTCTTACAGAAGGACAACTGGATGTGCTCAATAGATCTTCAGGATGCGTACTATCACATCAAAATTCACAGACGCTCCAGGAGATTTCTCCGCTTCGGCTGGGGTCCAGTCATTTCAGTTCAGAGCCCTGCCCTTTGGTCTCACTACAGCCCCCAGAGTGTTCACCAAATGCATGGCAGTGGTCACGGCTCACCTGAGACGCCAAGGATTCCAGGTGTTTCAGATCTCGACGACTGGCTCCTGTCAGCCACCACCAGGCATCAGCTTATACAAGCCAGGGATTACACAATAGACCTTTGTTCTCATTTGGGCATCTCAATCAACTTGAAAAGTCATCCTTATCGCCCTGCCAGTCTATTACCTTCATAGGCGTAAACTTAAACACTGTTCGGATGTCAGCTACCCTTACAGAACAAAGAATTTCAGACATTCAGACTCATGTCAGGATCATTCTGGCCAGCAAGAAAATACAGGCCAGAATGGTTCTAAAGGTATTAGGTCTCATGGCTGCGCCATTACTCTTCTTCCCTGGCTCGATTCTACATGCCTTCTTCAGTGGATGCTGTTCACACAGTGGTCATACCAGCAACTTCCAATGCGTCACCAGATTCTGGTGACACAGACATGCAAAGAGCATCTTGCTTGGTGGATCACATCGTCTCAGGTTCACCAAGGCAGGTACTTTGTACCCCCATCCCCGATAGCCACTGTCACCACGGATGCCTCCCTGATCGGGTGGGGGTCATTATCAGGGCAGGATGGTTCATGGGACGTGGCAGCCGTTCGAGTACCATCTGCACATAAAAATGTCCTGGAGATGAGAGCAGTGCTTTTAACGTTGCAAGCCCTCAACGACTTTCTTCCCGTAGGGACAATTGCAGTCCACACAGACAACATGTCTGTAGTTTGGTATATCAACAAACAGGGCGGAACCAAGTCCTACCCCTTGTGTCGAGAAGCGCTCAGACTATGGCAATGGGCGATCTCCTCTCATCGGTTTCTGGTAGCAACGCATATCCCTGGGAAAACCAACATTATAGCGGACAGATTGAGCAGAGCTATCCTCATGCCTCACGAGTTGTCTCTCAAGCAATCTATAGCGGAAGAGATTTTTCTGGAATGGGGTCGTCCATGTTGCGATCGTTTTGCTACTCCCCAAAACAGCAAATGTCCAGACTTCTTCAGCCTCTTCCCTCTATCAGGCCATCACGGCAGAGACGCTCTGACCCAGGATTGGCCCCAGGGACTTCTTTATGCCTTCCCTCCATTTCCTCTGATCTCTCAGGTGATCCAGAAAGCTACCGCTTTGAGAGCCAAATTGATTCTCATTGCCCCTTACTGGCCTCGACAAGTTTGGTTCCCGTTCCTCCATCATCACCTTTTGGTGCAGCCGTGGCATCTGGACCCAGTGCCAGACCTTCTGATTCACCAATCGGGTCAGCTGCACCGGTCAATCCCTTCTCTCAACCTCACAGCATGGTTGCTCCACTTCCTTCCTTAGCCAGGCTTCCGTTGATCTCTAACCCAGTTAGAGACATCATAGTAGCTTCGCTAAAATCCTCTACCAGGAGGGTTTATACAAGCAAATGGAACGTTTCTCTTATTGGGCTAAGGCCCAAAATATTGATCCTTTTACTGCCCCTGTTCAGGCAGTCCTGGACTTCTTAGCAGAGATTTTTCATGCAGGCTCCTCTTCTTCCACAGTCAGAGTTCAATTGGCTGCTGTTTCTAATTTTCATGTCGGGATAGCAGATCATAATATTATGTCCCATAGGCTCTGCAGGGCCTTCTTGAAAGGAATTTTCCTACTAAAGCCTCCAATCAGGAATCCTCCTCCTCAGTGGGATCTAAATTTAGTGCTGACATCCTTGATTCTTCCCCCCTTCGAGCCAGCTGTTTCTTGTTCCCTGAAATATCTTTCTTGGAAAACTTTATTCCTAGTGGCTATTACATCTGCCAGGAGGGTGTCTGAACTTCATGCTCTTCGGTTCGACCCCCCTATTTGGTTTTTCACAAAGACAGAGTATCTTTGAGAACTAATCCATCCTTTTTACCTAAGGTCGCTTCAAAGAACAATCTGAATCAATCCATTGATCTCCTGTATTTTTCCTAACTATTCAGATAGAGCTGAACAAAAGCTACATTATCTTGATGTCCACCGTCAACTTAGATATTATTTGGACAGAACAAAAATTTAGAAAATCTGATCAACTTTTTGTTTCCTATGCGGATAATAAAAAGGCCTTCCTGTTTCTAAAGTGACCTTGTCCAGATGGCTTTCTTGTCATCTCGAAATTTATCTCAGGGGAAAACAGCTGTGCTCAAAACCTAAAGCACATTCAACTAGGAGCTTAGCTACTTCTACAGCCTTTCAAGCTAGACTTCCTTTGGACACTATTTGTGCAGCGCCACTTGGGCTACTCCTCACACTTTTGTTTCCCATTACAAATTGGACTTGGCCTCCAGGGACAGAGCCAGTTTTGGCTCTACAGTCCTCAAGAGTTTGTTCCATTGAGCCACCCAGGACAGAGGTGCTAGGGACGCGGTCCCATCAGGCAAGAAGGAAGCCGAGATGGACAACTTAACATTAAGAAGTTATGTACCTACCATAACGTTCCATGTTAGTTGTCTTCTCGCCTTCTTTCTTCGACCCTCCCTCCTTCCCCCTGGCCTGGACAAACCTTGTATAAGAAACTGTTATACTGAAGACCATTCAGACCTGGTCCTTCTTCCATCTGTAAGTTTTCTTTCTTCCTTTGGGAAGTATTTTATGCTTGGTGCTATTGCCCTTTGTTAGCAAACGAGATCTGGGTACTTACCGCCTTACATCATGGGATATGGGGCTGCCTCAAGCTGGTAAAAGTGACTCTCGAGCTTAGCAAGTGCCGAGTCGGAGCCGAGGGATCGGCTCCGAGCCCATCAAGCAAGAAAGAAGGCGAGAGAAGACAACTAACATGGAACGTTATGGTAGGTACATAACTTCTTATTTGCAGTGTGATTTTGATTCCTTGGAGGCCCCTTGTAGGGCCGTCTTTACTGGATCTGTGATTAGAAGGCATGCCTGGCTCAAGGAGCAAAGTCTGCCTGATCATGATAAAGCTAAATTGTTGGATGCCCCTTTGCAGCATGATGCTCTGTTTGGTAATAAGGCAGAAGAGGTTTTAAAGAAAATGGAAGACCAAGCTAAATCTATGCAAACTGTAAAAGATTTCTTGCAAGTGCAGCCACCCAGGTTCAGTAGGCACTGGCCTACCAAAAATTGGTCCTTTCCTGTGTCCAGCAGACCCACTCAGGGCAAAACCAGGTGCTCAAAAGGCTCCAGATATCAATCACAGGGTTCTTACAGGTCAAAGCAGTGGGGTGCCTCCACCTCCAAATCTAGAGGAAACAAAGCACAACCCTACAGTAAGCAGTCTCATTGACTTTCCTCTACCATCTCCAAGCACTTACCTTTTGGCAGCCCCCTTGGGGAGGAAAACTAGCACTACTTGCTCAAAATTGGCAGTTAATTACCCAGGACAAGTGGGTATTAAACATAGTATCCCAGGGGTACAGATTTAATTTCCATACTCTGCCAATTCCAAATGGATGGCCAGATCTGCCACAAAACCAGTGGGCAGAGGCCCAGAAACAAGTCATGTCCCTCATGGATATGGGGGCTATTTAGCCGGTACCAGAAAAGGAAAAATGACAAGGTTTTTATTCAAGACTTTTCCCGGTACCCAGAAAAGACAATTCATGGCGTCCAATACTGGACTTACCGATTCTGAACACGTTCCTGGACATTCCAAAATGCTGACTTTACAACAGCTTCTGCCTATGCTAGGCAAGAATGCTTGGTTAGTAACTCTAGACTTAAGAGGCATACCTGCATATCCCAATAAGGGAATCATGCAGAAGATACCTCCGCTTCAAAGTAGGTTTTTTGCATTACCAATTCTCTGCACTGCCCTTTGGCTTATCTGCTGTGCCCAGGGTCTTTTCAAAGTGCCTGGCACCAGTAATTGCATTCTTCAGACAAAGAAACATTCAGATTTATCCTTATCTGGACGATTGTCTCATTTAAGCAGAGGACAAGGACACTCTTCAACATCTGGCGTTTGTAAAACGGCTTCTAGCATGCCTAGGGTACACCATAAACGAAAAGAAATCACAACTGGTACCCTCTCAAATAATTACATTCCTGGGTACAAGCTTGAATATAACTGCCGAGTTGGCTTACCTCATGCTAGACAAACAAAGGCAACTGACAACATATTTCAAATAAATGGCAACAAAAACCCAGTTATCTGCAAGACAAATTCTGCAGGCTTTGGGGTTCATGGCATCCTGCATTCTACTAATTCCATATGCGAGACTACATATGTGGAAACTTCAATGGTACCTAAAAAGTTTATGGAGTCAACATTGTCACAGCCTGGAAACAATGATTCCTCTCATTCCCTGCCTACAACAGGATTTGGTGGGCTTAGACATGTCACCAGAACAAGGGACTGTCATTCACTCTACCCCCTGCCACCCAAACCCTAATGACAGACTCATCAGACTATGCTTGGGGGGCCCACCTAGCAGGGAGATGCATTCAGGGCAAATGGAGCCCAAACCAAATGCATCTGCATATCAACCAGAAAGAAATGCTAGCTGTTCAGAATTCTCTGACAGCCTTCAAGGACTTACTTCATCCAGGACAACTACTTCTAGATGGACAACACCACAGTTATGTGGTACATAAACAAGCAGGGGGGTACACATTCCTACCCCCTTTGCAGACTAGCCATGGCCTTGTGGAACACAGCCTTGACTTACAAAAACATCTTCAAGCTCAATTCCTGCCAGGAAAGCAAAATACTCTGGCAGAAGACCTAAGCAGAAATCTTACGGACCCGCATGAATGGAAACTGGATCCACAAATCTTCAACATGTTAACACAAAAATGGGGGAGCCCAGACATAGATCTATTTGCCTCTCCCCAAAATTATCAGTTGGGCAAATTCTGCACAATAACTCATCAAAAAAAAAAGCATGGAAAGTTGATGCTCTATCCTTCAGCTGGAAAAACCTATCAGTCTATGCCTTTCCCCCTCTGCCTCTACTTTCCAAGGTCTTACTAAAATTCAGAGAGGAAAAAACAAAAATGATCCTAATTGCTCTGGACTGGCCTCGCCAGCACAGGTACCCGCTTCTAAGGAATATGTTACACCTTCCTCCATGGTACTTGCCTCAAATACCTCATCTACTGTCTCAGCAGAACTATCAAATTCTGCACACTGCTCCAAACTCTGAATCTTGCAGCATGGCTAACCAACTAATTATTCAAACCACACCTCTCAGTAAATCTGTGATGGATGTCATTTTGGAAGCCAGAAGGCCTAGTACTAGAAAATCTTATGCTGATAAATGGAAGAGATTCTGTGCTTGGAACCGAGCACAAGGAATAGACACAGCAAAGCCCAATATTCCTCAGATTTTACAATACTTAACTGAGATGCTTGACAAGGGCCTATCTTTTTCTTCAATAAAAATCCATGCCTCTGCCGTCTCGGCTCATTACAACACAGAGCCTCCCCTCTTTTCTCATCCACTGCTTAAACAGTATCTTAGAGGGGCCAAAAATTTAAGGCTTCCCAGGAGAGAACCAACTCCTGCGTGGGACCTCAATTTTGTGCTGGAAAAACTCACCCTGCCTCCTTTTGAACCAGCAGCAACTGCAGATATAACATTTCTGTCTTGGAATGCAGCTTTTCTCTTGGCAGTCACTTCAGCAAAAAGGGATGTTCTTCGTTCCCCATTGCTGCAGTCCTTACTATTGGGTAGTCCGCTGTCCAGTCGGCCCGAATACCAGAGTATATGGCTGACGTCGGTCAGGGCGCATTAGACTGACGTCAGTACGTCAGGGTACTAATGCGCATGACCGACGTCATATCCTCAGTCTTTTTTGCCGCATGGTCCGATGCAGAAGCAGTTTTGCGAGTGCAGGTTGGCGTTCTGAAATATTTCGGCCGGAGTTTCAGACGAATCAGAGTTGGCTAAGTACCCGTTGGGAACATTTTGGTTTTTCTTGCCTCAGTATTTAACCGGATGTCAGAAAAAGTGAATAACTGTATTTCTTGTGGGAAACAGATACCTCATAGGGATTACCATACCTTGTGTATACCTTGTTTAGGGCCTGAGCACGACGTTGTTGGATGCCGCTCTTGTGCTAGGTTTAACAAACGCACTATTAAGAGACGGTTAGACTGTGCCAGGTTAGTGTTTGGGAAGCGTTGCAATTATAAAATGCCGCCGGATGCTCCGGCGCTTCGCCCAAGAAGCGCAAGGACAAAACAGCGAAGCCTAGGGTTGATGAACCGCAGTCCCGGACGTCGGTTCTTTAGAAGGCTCTGTGGAGCCAGAGGTTTTGCCAGGTGTTTCTTTGGAGTCTCAGGCAGAGACTTTACTGTTACAGGATGTGCCTTCTCAGGAGGTAGGCCAGGCTGAGGGGCTTCTCAGGTAACTGTTCTTCCCTCTCTTCCCAAGGTAGTTAGAGCCTCTCCTTCTGTTGCCAAAACTTCTTTGAGAGGTAGGCCAAGTTTAGCTTCAGTGGGGGCTTCTCCTAGCACTTCAGGTTCTGTGCCTAAGAAACATATGCTTAAAATGGCAGAAGATTTGATTACTATGATTAGAGGTTCTATGCCCCCTCCTGATAAGAGGCCTAGGGTGGAACCGAGTTTGAGTGTTTGGAACAGTATTCAGAGGCTTCAGAGTCTTCTGCGGAAGATTTGCAGGAGTTTCCTCCTTATTCTGATTCTGATGTGGATGATTCCACTCCTACAGCTTCTCCTCCTGAGGATTTCTCATTTTCAGAGACTCTGCATTCTATGAGGGAGCACTTTAAATGGGAAGGCCAGGATTACTCTGATTCAGGAAAAGGCTTAGGGAATTCTTGTTTTACCCCAGCATAGGCCCTTAGCTATACCTCCTGTGTTGAATGTGGTGGAAGATGTTTTGCAGAGGCTTCCTGAACCCTGACTCTTTGCCTCCTGCTCCTGTTAAACCCGATAGGTACTATAGGGTGCCTGAAGCTCATAAGTATTTGTTTAAGAGTCCTAGGGGACCCAGAAACTGTTTCTCAGGGGCCTAAAGGTGTTAAGGCCTCTGTGGTTAAAATCCTGTTCCCACTGATAAAGAGGCTAGGGCTTTGGATAGGTGGGGAAAGAAAGTGTATACTTCTTCCACTCTAGCCATGAGAGCGTTGAATTGTCAGTTTCACATGCTAAAATATCAAAATTATCTCCTTTCACAATTGAAATCTAAGGTGGATGCTTTGGCGGAAGGTATTGAGTGTAAAGACTTGCTGGATTTGGTTCATGTGTCTGAACAAGTGGGTAAGCATTCTTTGCAATGTGGTTTTGATGCTGTACAGGCCTCCTCGAGGGTGGCTGCCACTAGTTCTGTTCTTCGCAGGCATGCCTGGTTGAGGGATCAGAATTTAGCTTAGCATGTTAAGACAAGGATTTTGGATGCTCCTTTACAGTCTGATGTGTTGTTTGGTTCGCCTGTGGAAGCAGTTTTAAAGAAAATGGAGGACAAAGCTAAGTCTATGCAAACTGTTAAAGATTTTTGCAGGTGCAGCCACCAAGTTTAGTAGAAATTGGCCTGCTAAGGGGTGGACATATCCTGCTTATGATTCCCAGTCTAGGGGTAGGTCTAGGCGTGGTAGGGGCAGAGCTCAAGGTTCTTTTAGGCCTAGAACAGGGAGTTCACCTGCTCAGACTTCTGGTGAGGGCAGGGGTCAGTCCTTTCGTAAACAGACCCAATGACCTGCCTTTTCAGCTGCCAGTAGATTCTCGTCTGGTAGCTCCTTTGGGAGGAAGACTGTCTCTTTTCAAAGAAAATTGGGATTTAATTACTCAAGACAGATGGGTGTTGGATATCATTCACCACGGTTACAGGTTTTATTTCCATACAATGCCTCCTTTCAAAGGCATGCCAGACGTTCCTCCTACACAAAGAAAAGAGGCTCACAAGCAAATTTTTCAGTTACTCCAGATGGGGGCCATTCAGCCAGTTCCTGTATCAGAAAGGGGCCTAGGATTTTATTCTCGCCTGTTCCTAGTACCAAAGAAGGGGAACACGTGGAGACCAATTTTGGATTTATCTCTCCTCAACACTTATCTGGACATTCCCAAGTTCAAGATGTTGACGTTACAACAGCTTTTACCTCTGCTGGGCAAAGATCACTGGATGGTAACTTTAGATCTCAAGGAAGCTTACCTTCATGTGCCTATAAGGCTAAGTTGCAGGAAGTATCTGCGGTTCGAGCTGGAAATTCTCATTATCAGTTCTCTGCATTGCCCTTTGGCTTATCTACTGCCCAGAGTATTCACAAAGGTTCTGGCTCCAGTGATAGCTTACTTCAGGCTACAAGGAATTCAAATCTATCCTTACTTGGACGACTGCCTGATTCTGGCTCAAGAAAAGGAAGACCTTCTACAGCATCTGGAATATGTTATAGCAGTGCTAAGATGCCTAGGGTATTCTGTGAGCGAAATAAAGTCCAGTCTAGTACCCTCTCAAGACATGTGCTTTCTGGGTGTGAGACTGAATACAGCAGCCCAGATGGCCTTTTAACCCCGGACAAACAAAAGAGTCTATCACTTTACTTCCATCAACTATCTCATCAGTCCGTGCTGACTGCAAGGACAGTCCTTCAAGCATTAGGGTTCATGGCATCTTGTATTCTGGTGCTTCCCAATGCCAAACTGCATATGAGGAAGCTACAATGGTATCTCAAAAATGTATGGAGACAGCACTGCCAGGATTTGGACACTGTCATTCAAATAATACCTTGCCTTCAAAAAAGATTTTTGTGGTGGGCTCAGGAATGTCACCTAAACAAGGGACTCTCTGTGACCCGGCCAGAGGCGAGTCAGATTTTAACGACAGATGCCTCGGACATTGCTTGGGGAGCTCATCTAAATGGAAAGTGGATACAAGACAAGTGGCCTGCCAGACTACAGCATCTACATATCAACATGAAGGAGATGTTAGCAGTCCAGTTTGCATTAATGGCTTTCAAGGAGTTACTTCTTCCAGGGCAGGTGTTGATTCTAACAGACAACACAACTGTCATGTGGTACATCAACAAGCAAGGGGAACACATTCTTATCCTCTATGCAGGCAAGCAATGATTTTATGGGAGACTGCTAAGCTTGCAACTAACTCTTCAGGCAAGGTTTCTGCCGGAGCACAGAACTCCTTAGCAGATGTGTTAAGCAGACAAATCATGGATCCCCACAGTGGAAACTGGATCTTCATGTATTTCAGAAATTGACAGTGTCATGGGGAACTCCAGACATAGATCTGTTCGCTTCTCCACTAAACCACCAGCTGCCAAAGTATTGCACAAAGGGGTTTCATCACACAGCTTGGAAAGTGGATGCTCTGTCTTTCAATTGGAAAAACCTTCATGTGTATGCCTTTCCACCTCTGCCTCTTCTTCCAAAGGTACTATTAAAGGTCAGACAAGACAGGCCAAGGATGATTTTGATAGCTCCAGATTGGCCTCGCAACACTGGTACCCACTACTACGAGTCTGGTAAAGAAGCCTCCATGGCCTTTACCTCTGATTCCTCATCTGTTATCTCAGAAGGACGGTCATCTGCTCAATGTCAAGCTTCACTCTCTTCATCTAACAGCCTGGCATATTCTGTGTTGAAACACAGCAGGTCTCAACTTCCTCAACAAGTTTTAAATGTGATTATGGAAGCTAGAAGACCTAGTACAAGGAAAGTGTGTGCAGAAAAATGGAAGAGATTTTTATTTTGGAGTACAGCAAAGAATTTGGAGATTTCTGAGCCTAATTTGAGTGTGGCTCTTCAATATCTTACTGAGTTATTGGACAACGGTTTGTCCTTTTCTTCCATTAAGATTCATGCTGCAGCAATTTCAGCTCACTATGATTGTGACCCACCATTGTTTTCGCATCCTTTGTTCAAGCAGTTTCTTAGAGGGGCAAAGAATATAAGACCCCCACGTAGAGCTCCTACTCCTGCTTGGGATCTCAATTTTGTGTTGGAAAAACTTACTCTACAACCTTTTGAGCCTGCGGCTACTGCTGAATTGAAATACTTGTCATGGAAGACTGCTTTTCTGTTGGCTATTACTTCTGCAAGAAGGGTGTCTGAGTTGCAGGCCCTTATGGCAGTAGAGCCCTTTTGATTTTCCATAAGGATAGGGTATCATTACGTACTAATCCTTCCTTTATGCCTAAGGTGGTTTCTAGTGTGGCTTTAAACCAAACTATTCATTTGCCTACTTTTTATGCACACCCCAAAATAAAGGGGAAAAGATTTTGCACACTTTAGATGTACACAGGCAATTGCTATTATTTAAGCAGGACTAAGGATTTTAGGCAGTCTCAGCAGTTGTTTGTTTCTTTTGCTTTGAGTTCAGAGGGCAAGCCTGTGTCAAAACAAACTATTTCTAGGTGGATTGGCTTTTGCATTGCATTTTGTTATTCCCATCATGGCAAGGAGATTCCAGCTGGGATTAGGCCTCATTCCACTAGGGCTACTGCCACTTCAACAGCATTTCTAAGGGGAGTGGCAACTAAGGATATTTTGGAAGCAGCTACTTGGAGTTCAGTGCATACTTTCTCTAAGCATTATCACCTTCCTATCTACTCTAAGTCTAGGGCTGGTTTTGCCACAGCTGTTTTGCAAGGCATGTTGTCAGCTCCTGCTTCTTTATGATTTGCCAGCCTCCTTACCTCTGCTTTGGGATTCTACCCAATAGTAAGGACTGCAGCAATGGGGAGCGAAGAACATAGTACAGTTTTGTACCTACCATAAATGTAGATGTTCGAGGATCCCCATTGCTGCAGTCCAAATTACCCTCCCTCCTTCCTCTCTGTGTTTAGGGGTGGTTGTGTAGGTGAGGTTACATGCTGATATTTTTGTATATATTCTTGTATATATTGTACATATTTTTGGTGCAGGTATTTTGGGCCTTGTCTTTTTAGGGTCTTCTGACATCTGGGGCAAGAAAAGACTGAGGATATGACGTCGGTCATGCGCATTAGTACCCTGACGTACTGACGTCAGTCTAATGCGCCCTGACCGACGTCAGCCATATACTCTGGTATTCGGGCCGACTGGACAGCGGACTACCCAATAGTAAGGACTGCAGCAATGGGGATCCTCGAACATCTACATTTATGGTAGGTACAAAACTGTACTTTTCAGAACTACAGGCTCTCATGGCAGTGGAGCCTTTCATTATATTTTACCCGGACAGGGTGGCCCTCAGGACCAATCCTTCTTTTATGCCTAAAGTATGCAGTGTGGCTCTTAACCAGAACATTCACCTGCCAACATTTTACCCAAATCCGCAGAACAAGGGGAAGCGGATTCTGCATTCATTGGATGTACACAGACAACCAAGATTTTACTTAAACAGAACCAAATCCCTGAGAAAGTATGAGCAACTACTGGTAGCATTTGCTGCAGGATCAGAGGGGAAGGCTATATCAAAGTATACTATTTCTAAATAGATAAGCCACTGCATTCGTTTCTGCTATTTGCACCATGGTAAACCTGTGCCCAAGGGGATCAGATCACATTCCACCAGGGCTGCCTCTACTTCAGCAGCTTTTCTCAGAGGGGTACCAACCAAAGACATTCTAGAAGCTGCTATTTTGAGCACTTTTCATACCCTCACAAAGCATTATCATTTACCACTCTTCTCTAAATCCAGGGCAGGCTTTGCCACTGCAGTCCTGCATGGCCTTATAGCCACTCCTAATGCTGTTTAGTTCCATCCTCCCATCCATAGCTTTGGGATTATACCCAAATGTAATGACTGCAACAGTGAAACATGAAGAACATAGTACAGTTGTGTACACTCACCATAAATGTAGGTGTTCGAGTGTATTCACTGTTGCAGTCCGGGTTACCCACCTGCCAGCCTCCTTTCTATACCTTTTCTTTCCTTCACTATACTCCTTAGCCTTTGTGGTGTATTTGCTTTTAGTTGAATGTAAAGTTTCTGTTTCTAAAAGTGCATTTATATAAATTTACAGTTTATTTATATATATATATTTTTTTGCTCCCCATTTGGGGGGCACCTGACGTCTGGGGCAAGAAAAACTGGATAAAGTGGCATTGGCTGCATGTTTTATACCCCTGACATCATGGAAGAGGAGACAGTAAACCGACGCAGGACCCAAGACTGTTATTCAGGCCGACTGAGGGCAACCTGCCAGCAGATTACGCAAATGTTATGACTGCAACAATGAATACACTCGAACATCTACAGTTATGGTAAGTGTACACAACTGTACTTTTTTCTGGAGTACAGAATTCAGGCTGTGCCCATGCTGGCACCCCTGCCTCCTCCCAAGGTTTTAACACTCAATTTCCTGTTTTCAAGCTCTTCTTCCTCTAGCCTCCATAACAGCCAGGGAATTTCTGAGAGCTTTGGGGTTCATGGCCTCCACCATTCCTATGCTCCCTCTGGCCAAATTCCACATGAGAAAGTTTCATTGGTTTCTGAAATCAGTTTGGCTTTAGCATGTGCATCCCACTCAGATTTGTAGTTCCTCTTCTGCCTTGTCTAGGAGGGAACTTCAGTGGGGGATTCTGCAGTTGTCTCTAAATCTAGGACTCCCTTTTCACCCCTTCTTCCCTGTCAATAGCTGATCACAGATGCTTCAGACGTGGGATGGGGAGCAGCATTTGGTTCCCCAAAAGTGCAGTGTGTTTGGTCACCTCTTCAGCAGAAAGAGCATATCATTGTCAGAGATGAGAGCTCTTCTCCTGGCACTTCAAGCTTTTCATCCTCTGTTCTCCCCAGGGCCTGTCAACGTGTTTACAAACAGCACCACAGTGATGTGATATGTAAACAAATGGGGGACAAGATGTTATCTTTGCCGGTTGGTAGTCCTGGTGTGGGAACTTGCTATCCAGTATCAAGAGACTCTTCAGGCAGTTTACATTCTCTCAGGTCAAAACAGCATGACAGACACACTGAGCAGTTCTTTAACTCAATACCACAAATGGATGCGTCACAGGGATGTGTTTCATTGTCCACCAGTGGGCAGTCATCACAAGTTGCCTCACAGGGTGGACCTACTCACACAAGACAAGGGTCTCTCATCCATCCCCACCTGTCCACTCTTCAACTGACACTGTGGGTGATAGGTTTTCATTCCACGTAGACATCTTTTTTTTTCTGAGGACGTATTTAGGGTCCTGCAGAAGGACAGAAAACCCAATATTAGGAAATTCTAACTTATCCAAGTGGACGAGGTTTTCTGTTTGGAATATTTCTCGCAACTTGGATGCACTTTCTGTAGATGTTCCTTTGGTTCTCTTATCTGTGTGAATTGCTCAGTGCTGGATTGGCCTATTCTTCTGTTAAGGCCCACTCATGAGCTGTCTCTTCTTGTGTGCCTTTATCACCTCCTTTAGCTTCTAGATTTGAAGCTGAACAATTCCTTAAAGGCATCCTTCATATTAGGCCTCTCAGAAACCCTGTTCCTCCTCCCTTTGATCTTAATTTTGTGTTGGAAAAATGGACTCCGGCTTTTTTTGAGCCTGCAACTTCAGCTTTCTCGCAGCACTGCTCTTGGAAAATGGTACTTTTGTTAGCCCTTGGTTCGGGAGTCTGAGCTTCAAGCCCTTATGGGTTGTCCTCCTTTTTTGGCATTTCATAAGGAAAGGGTGTCCTTGCTTACTAATACTTTTTTATGCCCAATGTGGTGAACAAGTTGGCCTTAATCAGTCTATTTGCCCACTTTTTTTCCCGTCTCTGCAGTCAGCCAGTGAGTAAGTGGTGCACACGGATGTAAATAGATAACTCAGATTATATTTGGATAAGACTTTTAGAAAATCTGATCAGCTCTCTTTCTTTTCATCGTAGGTCCTTAGGATTAGTTTTGTCCAAGCAGACTATTTCTTCTTGGATCTCTAAACCTAATTCTTGTTATGTCTTTCTTGCTAAGAGCCTTCCTTATTCTGTTAAGGCTCATTCTACTAGAGCTGTGGCGGCTTCTGGTGCTTTTTTCAAGGGTTTGGATACGAACTGTATTCTTGAGGAAGCTACCTAGACTTCTGTGTGTACATTCACCAAGTATTACAAGTTGGATGGAATCTCCAGAGCTAGAGCTGGTCTTGCCAGGACTATCCTTCATGGCTTCCTAGAGGGCTGTGCTGGTCCTCTCCCCCCCCCTTCTTCCTGAGCTTTGACACTTTCCCTAGTGTAATGAATACTGCAACAGTGAAATGGAGGGACATAGTACAGTTGTGTAAAATCTTGTCATAACGGTAGATGTCCTTCTCTTCACATTTGCAGTATTCATTCCCTCTCTCCACCCCCGGTCCATTTTTCTTCTGGGTGTACTGACTACCTCTTTTTTTTTTTTCTTGTGCTGGCATTCCTACTGGGCTCTCAGATGTTCTTCCTGTTTGACTGTTGCAGTCATCACATTTGGGTTATCTGCTTGCAGTAGCCTTCAGTTGGCCTGATTATCAAAGTCTTGGGTCCTACGTTGGTTGCTGTCTCATCTTCCATGACGTCAGGTAGTCAGGGGTATAAAGCATGCAGCCAACGGCATTACATCAGTTTTTCTTGCCCAAGATGTCAGGTGCCCCCATAATGAGAAGCAATTATATACAAGGTTACACCTCCAACAAAAAAGCAAATACACCAAAAAGCTTTAAGCATAGTAAACAGGAATAGAAGTGTAGTCAATAGAAGTCAGGGGGCTGGAGGGAGGGTAACCAGGACTGCAACCATGAATACAGTCTAACATCTACATTTATGTAAAGTGTACACAACTGCACTATGTTCTTCATCTCACATTGCTGCAGTCCTTACACTTGGGTAGTCCGCTGTCCTCGGTCGGCCCGAATATCAAAGTATAAGGCTGACGTCGGTCAAGGCGCATTTGACTGACATCAGGACGTCAGGGTACAAATGCGCATGACCGACGTCATATCCTCAGTCTTTTTTGCCGCATGGTCCAATGCAGAAGCAGCATTGCAAGTGCCGGTTGGCGTTCTGAGATTTTTCGATTTCGAAGTTTCAGACCGAGTTCAAAGTTGGCTAAGTACCCGTTGGGAATATTTTAGTTTTTCTTGCCTCAGTGATTTACGGATGTCAGAAAAAGTCAATAATTGCATTTCTTGTGGGAAACAGATACCGCATAGAGATTATCATACTTTGTGTATTCCTTGCTTAGGGCCTGAGCACGACGTTGTTGGCTGTCGCTCTTGTGCTAGATTTAATAAACGCACTATAAAGAGAAGGTTGGATTGTGCAAGGTTAGTCTTTGGGAAGCGGTGCAATTATAAAATGCCGTCGGATGCTCCGACGCCGCTTCTTCGAAGAAGCGCAAGGACAAAGCAGTTAAGCCTAGGCTAGAAGAACCGTCTGTACCAGACGCCGGTTCTTTAGAGGTGTCGGTGGAGCCGGTGGCTCCACCGGAGGTTTCTTTGTGTTCCCAGGGTGAGACTTTATTATTGCAAGATGTGGCCTCTCAGGAGGCAAGTCAGGCTGAGGGGGCTTCTCAGGTTACTATACTCCCCTCCCTTCCTAGGGTGGCTAGGCCCTCTCCTTCTGTTTCAAAGGCTTCTCCCAGGGGCAGGCCAGGTTTACCTTCAGTTGGTGTTACCCCTAGCTCTTCAGGAACTGTGCCCAAGAAGCATATGCTTAAAATGGCAGAAGATCTGATTACTTTGATTAGGGGTTCTATGCCCCCTCCTGATAAGAGACCTAGGGTGGAGCCTGAGCTGGGGGGTTTTGAGCAGGCTTCAGATGTTTCAGAGTCTTCGGCTGAAGACTTGCAGGAGTACTCTCCTTATTCTGATTCTGATGTGGATGATTCTACTCCTTCTGCTTCTCCTCCTGAGGATTTTTCTTTTTCAGAAACTCTTCATTCCATGAGGGAGCATTTTAAGTGGGAAGGTCAGGACTTCTCTGATTCCAGGAAAAGGCTTAGGGAATTTTTGTTTTTACCCCAGCATAGGCCTTTGGCTATACCTCCTGTTTTGGATGTAGTGGAAGATGTTTTTACAGAGGCTTCTCTTAATCCTGATTCTTTGCCTCCTGCTCCTGTTAAGCCGGATAGGTATTACAGGGTGCCTGAGGCTCATACGTATCTTTTTAAGAGTCCTAGGGCAGACCCAGAAACTGTTAGCCAGGGGCCTAAAGGTGTTAAGGCTTCTGTTGTTAAGAATCCGGTTCCTGCAGACAAAGAGGCTAGGGCCTTGGATAGATGGGGAAAGAAAGTTTATACTTCTTCCACTCTTGCTATGAGGGCTTTGAATTGCCAGTTTCACATATTGAAATACCAAAACTATCTCCTTTCACAATTGAAGTCTAAGGTTGATGCTCTGGCAGAAGGTATTGATTGTAAAGAGTTGCAAGATTTAGTACATGTTTCTGAACAGGTGGGTAAGCATTCTTTGCAATGTGGTTTTGATGCTGTACAGGCCTCGTCTAGGGTGGCTGCCACTGGGTCAGTTCTTCGCAGGCACGCCTGGCTAAGGGATCAAAATTTGTCTGAACATGTTAAAACAAGGATTTTGGATGCTCCTTTACAATCTGACGTGTTGTTTGGTCCTCCTGTTGAGGCAGTTTTAAAGAAAGTGGAAGACAAAGCTAAGTCTATGCAGACTGTTAAAGATTTTTTGCAGGTCCAGCCTCCAAAGTTTAGTATAAATTGGCCTACTAAGGGGTGGACGTATCCTTCTTATGATTCCCAGTCTAGGGGTAGATCTAGACGTGGTAGGGGCAGAGCTCAGGGCTCTTTCAGGCCTAGAACAGGGAGTTCTCCTGCACAGTCTTCGGGGGAGGGCAGGGGTCAGTCCTTTCGTAAACAGACCCAATGACCTACCTTTTCAGCTGCCAGAGCCTTCTTGTCTGGCAGCACCTTTGGGAGGAAGGTTGGCACTTTTCAAAGAAAATTGGAGTTTAATTACCCAAGACAGATGGGTATTGGATATCATACACCACGGCTACAGGTTTTATTTCCATACCTTGCCTCCTTTCAAAGGCATGCCAGAAGTTCCTCCTCAACAAAGAATAGAGGCTCACAAGCAGGTTTCTCTGTTGCTCCAAATAGGGGCCATACAGCCGGTCCCTATGCCAGAAGTGGGCCTAGGATTTTATTCTCGCCTGTTCCTAGTACCAAAGAAGGGGAACACGTGGAGACCAATTTTGGATTTATCTATCCTCAACACTTATCTGGACATTCCCAAGTTCAAAATGTTGACGTTGCAGCAGCTTTTACCTCTGCTGGGCAAAGATCATTGGATGGTAACTTTGGATCTCAAGGAGGCTTACCTTCATGTTCCTATCAGACTACGTTGCAGGAAGTATCTGCGTTTTCGAGCTGGGACTTCTCACTATCAGTTCTCTGCATTGCCCTTTGGCTTATCTACTGCGCCCAGAGTGTTCACGAAAGTTCTGGCTCCAATGATAGCTTTCTTCAGGCAAAAAGGAATACAGATCTATCCTTATTTGGACGACTGCCTGATTCTGGCTCAAGGAAGGGAAGAGCTCCTTCATCATTTGGAATATGTGATAGCAGTGCTAAGATGCCTGGGGTATTCTGTGAACGAAATAAAGTCCAGTCTAGTACCCTCTCAGGACATGTGCTTTCTGGGTGTGAGACTGAATACAGCATCCCAGATGGCCTTTTTAACCCCGGACAAACAAAAGAGTCTATCCCTTTACTTCCATCAACTATCTCATCAGTCCGGGCTGACTGCAAGGACAGTCCTTCAAGCCTTAGGGTTCATGGCATCTTGTATTCTGGTGCTTCCCAATGCCAAACTGCATATGAGGAAGCTACAATGGTATCTCAAAAATGTATGGACACAGCACTGCCAGGATCTGGACACTGTCATTCAAATAATACCTTGCATTCAAAAGGAATTTTTGTGGTGGGCTCAGGAATGTCACCTAAACAAGGGACTCTCTGTGACCCGGCCAGAGGCGAGTCAGATTTTAACGACAGATGCCTCAGACATAGCTTGGGGAGCTCATCTAAATGGAAAGTGGATACAAAACAAGTGGCCTGTCAGACTACAACATCTACATATCAACATGAAGGAGATGTTAGCAGTCCAGTTTGCATTAATAGCTTTCAAGGAGTTACTTCTTCCAGGGCAGGTGTTGATTCTAACAGACAACACAACTGTCATGTGGTACATCAACAAGCAAGGGGGAACGCATTCTTATCCTCTATGCAGGCAAGCAATAATTTTGTGGGAGACTGCTCTCAGTTTACAGCTCAATCTTCAGGCAAGGTTTCTGCCAGGAGCACAGAACTCCTTAGCAGATGTGTTGAGCAGACGAATTATGGATCCCCACGAGTGGAAATTGGATCCTCATGTATTTCAGAAATTGACAGTGTCATGGGGAACTCCAGACATAGATCTGTTCGCTTCTCCACTAAACCATCAGCTGCCAAAGTTTTGCACAAAAGGTTTCATCCCACAGCTTGGAGAGTGGATGCTCTTTCTTTCAATTGGAGCAATCTTCATGTGTATGCCTTTCCACCTCTGCCTCTCCTCCCAAAGGTACTTCTAAAGGTCAGACAGGACAAGCCAAGGATGATTTTAATAGCTCGGATTGGCCTCGACAGCACTGGTACCCGTTACTGAGAAGTCTGGCACGGAAGCCTCCATGGCCTTTGCCTTGATTCCACACCTGTTGTCGCATGAGGACAGCCATTTGCTAAATGTCAAGCTTCACTCTCTGCACCTAACAGCCTGGCATATTCTGTTTTGAACCATAGTGGGCCTCCACTTCCTCAGCAAGTTTTGAATGTTATTTTGGAAGCTAGAAGGCCTAGTACAAGGAAAGTGTACGCAGACAAATGGAAGAGATTTTTATTTTGGAGTGCAGCAAAAGATTTTGATGTTTCTGAGCCTAATTTGTGTGTGGCTCTTCAATATCTTACTGAGTTACTAGACAAAGGTTTGTCTTTCTCTTCTATTAAAGTTCATGCTGCAGCAATTTCGGCTCACTGTGATTGCGACCCACCATTGTTTTCTCATCCTTTGTTCAAGCAATTTCTTAGAGGGGCAAAGAATATAAGACCCCCACGAAGAGCTCCTACTCCTGCTTGGGATCTCAATTTTGTGTTGGAGAAACTCACTCTATAACCTTTTGAGCCTGCAGCTACTTCTGAGTTGAAATATTTGTCATGGAAGACTGATTTTTTGTTGGCCATTACCTCTGCAAGAAGGGTTTCTGAATTGCAGGCCCTTATGGCGGTTGAGCCTTTCTTGATTTTCCATAAGGATAGGGTATCATTACGTACTAATCCTTCCTTTATGCCTAAGGTGGTTTCTAGTGTGGCTTTAAACCAAACTATTCATTTGCCTACTTTTTATGCAAATCCCCAAAATAAAGGGGAGAAGATTTTGCACACTTTAGATGTACACAGGCAGTTGCGTTATTATTTGGACAGAACTAAAGGGTTCAGGCAGTCTCAGCAGTTGTTTGTTTCTTTTGCTTTGAGTTCTCAGGGCAAGCCTGTGTCAAAACAAACTATTTCTAAGTGGATTGGGTTTTGCATTGCTTTCTGTTATTCCCATCATGGCAAGGAGATTCCAGCTGGGATTAGGCCTCATTCCACTAGGGCTACTGCCACTTCAACAGCTTTTTGAGGAGTGGCAACCAAGGATATTTTGGAAGCAGCTACTTGGAGTTCAGTGCATACTTTCTCTAGGCATTATCACCTGCCACTTTACTCTAAATCCAGGGCTGGTTTTGCCACTGCTGTTTTGCAGGGCATTTTGGCAGCTCCTGCTTCCTTGTAGTTAGCCATCCTCCCTTACCTCTGCTTTGGGATTCTACCCAAGTGTAAGGACTGCAGCAATGTGAGATGAAGAACATAGTACAGTTTTGTATCTACCATAAATGTAGATGTTCGAAGATCCACATTGCTGCAGTCCAATTTACCCTCCCTCCTTCCCCTCTGTAGTTAGAGGTGGTTGTGTGGGTTGGGTTGTACATATTGTGTATATTGTATATATTGTACATATAGTTAGTGCACGGGTGGTTGGTTGGTTGTTTGCTGTCTTTTGGTTTTGACCTTTATTTTTAGGGTCTTCTGACATCTGGGGCAAGAAAAGACTGAGGATATGACGTCGGTCATGCGCATTTGTACCCTGACGTCCTGATGTCAGTCAAATGCGCCTTGACCGACGTCAGCCTTATACTTTGATGTTCGGGCCGACCGAGGACAGCGGACTACCCAAGTGTAAGGACTGCAGCAATGTGGATCTTCGAACATCTACATTTATGGTAGGTACAAAACTGTACTTTTCACTGTTGCAGTCATCACATTCGGGTAGATTCCCAAAGCTAAGGATGGGAGGAGGTAATTGGACAGCATTAGGACCAGCTATAAGGCCCTGCAAGACTGCAGTGGCAAAACCAGCTCTGGATTTTGAAAGAATTGGTAAAGGAATGTACAGAACTCTAGATAGCAGCTTCAAAGATGTCCCTGGTAGGGACATCTCTGAGAAAGGCTGTAAAGGTAGATGCAGCCCTGGTTGAATGTGGTCTTATCCCTTGTGGATTAGGTTTTCCATGGTGCTTATAGCAGAAATGAATGCAATGGCCTATCCACTTACAAAATGGTTTACTTTAAAATGGCCTTCCCCTCTGCCCCTGCAGCAAATGCAACCAGGTGGAGGCTTCCATTGTTCTCCAGAACCTGTGTGAAGTGCTGAATTCAAGCCTGTCTCATTTAGCCATTTCACCATTTTTGCTTATGTGCCTTTAGATCTTTCTTTCTTCCTTGTTCCAAGTTAAACAGTTCTTGAAAGTTGTTTTAGACCACCTAGGAGCTGAGTGGTTGCATGTGGGAACCTTAATTTTGTATTTGAAAAACAGTACTCCCAGGGTTGCCAGATGTCCCTATTTGAGCGGGACTGTCCCGGGATCAGTAGCCGAATCCTGAGTCCTGCACTGCTGGTTAAAATCCCGGTGAACAGCCTTTGCTTTGCGATTTATGATTGGCCCGTATGCCGGTATACAAGCCAGTCATAAGTTGCAAAGTGGAGCCACTTCTGTTCAATGCAGAATAGCTTGATTTTTGATAGGTTCGCATGCCGACATACGGACCAATCGTAAATCGCAAAGCTGAGCTACTCTGTTTAATGCGGAGCAGCAGGCTGTTCCATATTGAGCCAATGAAAAATCGCAAAGCGGAGCCACTTCTGCTTAATGCGGAACTGGCTGATGATATTCGTGTTTCACTGTTGCAGTCATTACTTTTGGGTAATCCTGCTGGCAGGTTGCCCTCAGCCGGCCTGAATTCCAAAGTCTTGGGTCCTGCGTCGGCTGCTGTTGCCCCTTCCATGACATCAGGTCGTCAGTGGTATAAAAGAAGCAGCCAACGCCATTTTCCCCAGTCTTTCTTGCCGCGCGGTGCCTGAAGCAGAAGCAGTTCACAAGTGCCGGTCGGCCGACTCCTGAGATTTTCGTGTTTTGAGTTTCAGATCCGAAGTCTTCAATAAAGCCAAGTACCCCATTGGGGAAACTTTTTTTTTCTTGCTCCAGACCGATGTCAGAAAAAGTTGATAATTGTATTTCTTGTGGAAAGCAAATTCCTCATAATGATTTTCATTCTTACTGTATTCCTCACCTAGGCCCTGATCACAACGTTACTGGTTGTCGGTTTTGTGCTAGATTTAACCAACACACTATTAAGCCTCAGTATGATTTTGTTTTAAACTTTTTTGGACGCCGGCTAAATTATCCTGAAATGTCGTCGGATACCCATCCGACTACCGGAGTTTACAAAAAACAGAAAGAAAAGGATAGAGAAAAACAACCAAGGTCCAAAACCGACAATGAAGCTTCTCCTAAGCCAGTCTCCGGTTTGCCGGTCCTCAGTGAGGCACTTTCACAACCCCTGATGCCCGCTACTTTAGAGTCACAGGCCGCTACCGACTCTCACGTGGAGTCGGCCATGCCGCTGGATACTCAAGGTATTGGAGTCTCGGATGCTAATCCCTCAGATGTGTCCAGAGCCGCTGAGCAGGTACTGGCTTCTGAGGGTGTATTCAGACCTAAACATCTTTACATTCAAACTACTTCAGTTTCAAAGGCAAAGACTAAAGCACCTTCTAAAGTAAGGAAACAAACTCAAGAGCCACGTGGACAGGCCTCTATGCCCAAAAAACAGATGCTCAAAATGACCGAAGACTTGATTACCTTGATCAGGGGGTTCCCATTCCCATCCTGATAAAGAGGCTTAGGCAAGACACTGACTATGAATCTTCAGATCAGGTTTCAATTTCTTCTGATCAGGAATGTTCTCTTCCCCCCATGAGGATTCTCATGCTGAAGAATCTGTACCTTCAGCATCTCCTCCTGAGGACTATTCCTTTGGGGAAACCTTGCATACCATAAGGGAGCATTTCCACTGGGAGAGCCAAGATTTTTCAGAATCTAAAGAGGCTCAGAGATTTTCTTTTACTACCTCAGCACAGGCCTCTAGCCATTCCACCTGTTAGACATTGTAGATGATGTGTTTTTGGAGTCTAGTCTGACCCCTGACTCCTTACCCCCAGCTCCTGTTAAGCTTGACAGATGTTACAGGATTCCTGACTCTCACAAATTTCTTTTTAAAAACCCTGCTGCTGACCCAGAAACTATTTCACAGGGTCCAAAGGGAGTTAAGGCTTCCACTGCAAAAAACCCAACCCCCTCTGACAAAGATTCAAGGGCACTGGATAGATGGGGAAAAAAGGTTCACACATCTGCAACTTTGGCTATAAGGGTCTTAAACTGTCAATTTCATATGCTTAAGTATCCGCAACATGTCATGAGATTGCTTAAACAGAAAATGTTGTTAAATTCTGAATGTGTAGAAAACAAGGAAATGCAGGATTTATTGTATGCAGCAGAACAAGTTGGAAAACATACTTTGCAATGTGGTTTTGATTCTTTGGAGGCCTCCTGCAGGGCCGCAGTTACACGTTCTGTAATTAGGAGGCATGCTTGGTTAAAGGAACAAAATCTGCCAGATCATGTTAAAGTTAAATTACTAGATGCACCTTTATAGCATGATACTTTGTTTGGTGTTAAGGCAGAAGAGGTGTTAAAGAAAATGGAGGACAAATCTAAATCTATGCAAACTGTCAAAGAATTTTTACAAGTGCAGCCACCTAGGTTTAGTAGACACTGGCCTACAAAAAATTGGTCCTTTCCTGTGTCAGGCAGACCTCAAAGGGGCAGATCCAGACGCCCTAGGGGCAGATCCCAGGCACAAGGATCTTATAGGCCCAAGCAATGGGGTGCTTCTACCTCCAAAGCTGGAGAAGATAGATCACAAACATACAGAAAACGGTCCCAATGACTTCCCCCTGCCTGCACCGAGCACTTATCTTCTGGCAGCACCCTTAGGGGGAAAATTAACACTTTTTGTTCAAAATTGGCACATCATAACCCAGGACAAGTGGGTTCTAAACAGTGTCACAAGGCTACAAGTTCCATTTCCGTACTCTGCCAAAGGCAAACTGCTGGCCAGATCTGCCAAAAAATCAATGGGCAGAGGCACAAAAACAAGTCTCATCTATCATGGACATGGGGGCCATTCAACAAGTACCAGAGCAAGAGCAGGGACAAGGATTTTACTCAAGACTGTTCTTGGTACCCAGAAAGGACAAAGCCTGGTGGCCGATACTGGACCTATCTATTCTGAAAACTTTCCTGGATATTCCAAAATTCAAAATGTTGACTTTGCAGCAGCTTCTGCCCATGCTGGGCAAGAATGCTTGGCTTGTGACTTTAGACCTAAAAGAGGCATACCTGCATGTTCCAATCAGACAAGCATGCAGAAGATACCTAAGATTCAAGGCTGGTTTAAGACATTACCAATTCTCTGCACTGCCCTTTGGCTTATCTACTGTGCCCAGAGTCTTTACAAAGTGCCTGGCACCAGTAATTGCATTCTGCAGACAAAGAGGAATGCAATGCAAATATATCCTTACTTGGACGACTGTCTTATTCAAGCAGAGAACAAGGACATTCTTCTTCAATGTCGGGCGTTTGTGAAAAGACTTCTAACATGCCTAGTGTACACAGTCAGCATAAATAAATCAAAACTAGTACCCTCACAAGAGGTAATATTCCTGGGTGCAAGCTTGAATACAACTGCCCAGATGGCTTATCTCACACCAGACAAACAAAGGCAACTGACTACCTATTTCAAAATGTTGGCAACAAAGGCCCAGTTATCTGCAAGAAAAATTCTGCAGGCTTTGGGCTTCATGGCATCCTGCATCCTATTAATTCCATATGCAAGACTGAATATGAGGAGACTTCAATGGTAGCTAAAAAGTGTTTGGACTCAACATTGCCACAGCCTGGAAATGGTCATTACTCTCATTCCCTGCCTGTAACAGGAGTTTTGATGGTGAGCAAAGGCTTGTCACCAGAACAAGGGACAGCCATTCATATTACCTCCAGCCAGGCAGACACTAACAACGGATGCATCAGACTATGCTTGGGGGAGCCCACATGGCAGGAAGATGCATTCAGGGCAGATGGTCCTCAAACCAAATGCATCTACATATCAATCAAAAAGAGATGTTAGCTGTTCAAAATGCCCTGACAGCCTTCAAGGACCTACTTCATCCAGGACAACTACTGATAAATACAGACAACACCACAGTCATGTGGTATATAAACAAGCAGGGGGGCACACATTCCTTACCCCCTTTGCAGACTAGCCATGACCTTGAGGGACACAGCTTTGACTTACCAAGTACATCTGCAGGCACAATTCCTGCCAGGAAAGGAAAATACTCTGGCAGATGAACTAAGCAGAAACCTCATGGATCCCCATGAGTGGAAGCTGGATCCACAAGTTTTCAGCATAATAAGGAAATGGTGATGCCCGGACATAGATCTGTTTGCCTCCCCTCTCAATTGCCAAGTAAAAAGATTCTGCACAAGGACTTATCACAGACAAGCATGGAAAGTGGACGCCCTATCTTTCAGCTGGAAAAATTCTGTCAGTATATGCTTTTCCTCCACTGCCTCTCCTCCCCAAGGTGCACACAAAGGTCAGAGAGGAGAAGCCAAAGATGATACTGATTGCCCCAGACTGGCCACGCCAGTACTGGTATCCAGTACTAAGAAACCTATCTCTATACCCAGCTTGGACCTTACCTCAAATACCTCGACTACTGTCCTAGCAAAACAATCAGATCATGCACAGCCACCTCAGGACATTAAACTTGGCAGCATGGCGGATAATGTAGTCATACAAACAACACCTCTCAGTAAAGCTGTGATGGATGTCATTCTGGAAGCCAGAAGGCCTAGTATTAGAAAGTCTTATGCTGGAAAATGGAAGAGATTCTGTGCCCGGAACCAGGCACAAGAAACTGATACAGCGGTACCAAATATTCCTCAGATTTTGCAGTACTTAACTGAGATGCTGGACAAAGGCCTATCTTTTTCATCAATTAAAATTCATGCCTCTGCCATTTCAGCTCATTACAATACAGAGCCACCAATGTTTTCTCCTCCCTTATTAAAGCAGTACCTCAGAGGAGCCAAAAATTTAAGGCCCCCAAGGAGACTACCAATACCTGCATGGGACCTCAACTACGTCTTGGAAAAGCTCACCCTGCCTCCTTTTGAGCCAGCTGCTACTGCTGATATGAAGCTTCTATCTTGGAAGACAGCTCTGCTCTTAGCAATTACTTCTGCAAGACGAGTTTCAGGGCTACAGGCGCTCATGGCTGTGGAGCCTTTCATCATTTTTCATCCAGACAGGGTCTCCCTGATGACAAACCCAACATTTATGCCTAAAGTAGTTTCCAGTGTGGCTCTTAACCAAGCCATCCATCTGCCAACCTTTTACCCAAATCCACAGAACAAGAGGGAGAGGATTCTGCATTCTTTGGACGTACACAGACAACTTAGATTCTACTTGGACAGAACCAAAGCTTTCAGGAAGATGGAGCAATTACTAGTGACATATGCTGCAGGATCACAAGGAAAGCCTATCTCAAAGCAGACTATTTCTAAGTGGTTAGGCCACTGCATTCGTTTCTGCTACTTACACCATGGCAAGCCAGTGCCTAAGGGCATTAGGCCTCATTCCACCAGAACTGCAGCCACCTCAGCAGCCTTTCTCAGGGGAGTACCAACCAGAGACATTTTAGAGGTGGCTACTTGGAGTTCAGTGCACACCTTTACAAAGCATTATCTGCCACTCTACTCTAAATCCAGGGCAGGCTTTGCCACTGCAGTTCTGCAGGGCCTCATAGCCGCTAATACAGCTGTCTAGTTCCAGCCTCCCAACCATAGCTTTGGGACTCTACCCAAATGTAATGACTGCAACAGTGAAACATGAAGAACATAGTACAGTTGTGTACACTTAACATAAATGTAGATGTTCGAGTGTATTCACTGTTGCAGTCCAGGTTACCCACCTGCCTTCCCCCTTTTTTCTTTTGGATCTTATCTTTCCTTCTCTGATTTTTACTACCTATGTGGTGTATTTGCTTTTAGATGAAGGTAAAATTTATATTGGTGTATTTCTGAATATGTATATATATAAACTTTGGCTACCCTTTTTGGGGGCACCTGACATTTGGGGCAAGGAAAACTGAGGAAAATGGCATTGGCTGCTTTTTTTTATACCCCTGACGTCAGGTAAGGGGCGACAGCAGTCGACGCAGGACCCAAGACTTTGGAATTCAGGCCGGCTGAGGGCAACCTGCCAGCAGGATTACCCGAATGTAATGACTGCAACAGTGAATACACTCGAACATCTACATTTATGGTAAGTGTGCACAACTGAACTTTCTTTGTGTTTCACTGTTGCAGTCGTCACATTTGGGTTATCCCTGCCAGGGTAGCCCACGGCCGGCCCGAATACCAGTGGCTTAGTATTTCTGCGTCAGTTTATGTCGCTTCAGGACTGACATCAGGTCGTTAGTAGTATAAAGTAAGGCAGCCAACGCCATTACATCAGTCTTTCTTGCCGTGGAGCCCGAAGCAAATGCAGTTCGCACGAGTGCCGGTCGGCCGCTACCCAAGTTTCGTCTTCCAAATTGAAGCTGAAGTCTTCTAAAGCTAAATACCCTTTTGGGGATCCTTTTTTCTTGCACTAACCAATGTCAGAAAAAGTTAACAATTGTCTCGCCTGTGGGAAAAAAATACTACACTGACACTTTCATTCTTACTGAGTCACTTGCTTGGGCCCAGACCACGACGCCCCCCACTGTCACTTTTGTGCTTTGTTCAGTGCAAGAACTATTCATTGTCAGGCCTTTATTGTAGCTAGGTATTTTCGCTTACTGTCCTCGAATTCAGATATGGCTTCGGTAAGCCATCCGACAGCAGATCTTCCGAAAAAATGTAAGGATAAAGACGGAGACAGACCGCACAGGTCCAAGCCTACCAACGCTTCCATTAAGCTAGTAGTCAGTTCTCTGGTCCTCAGCACCTGATGCCCACTTCTGTGGATTTGCAGGCCGCTACAGAGACCCTTTCGGAGTCCTGTACGCCGCAAAACTCTTCTTCGACTAAGGATCCTGTGTTTGTTTCTCCCTTGGATGGGTCCAGAGCCGCTGAGCAGGCACTGGCTTCCGAGGAAGTACTTCGCACTACCGATCCTCGACACAGACCGATGACTTCTTTCTTTCGAAAACAACCGAGTTGCTAAGGCCCAGGGTACAAACTACACCCAAGAAACTGACAATCCACTCCCAGGCAGCTGCTTCCTTGCCTCTGCCTCAAATGCTTAAAATGGCAGAAGACCTTATCATGCTTATCAGGGGAAGCCAAGCTACCCCTTCCAAAAGAAAGAGATCTGTCCCTAGTAGTTTGTCTGAACAGGAGTCTGATGACGCTGATGCATGTGAATATGAAGACATGCAACCCCTTTCTGCTTACGAGGATTCTGATGCAGGGGATTCCATTCCCTCAGCCTCTCTACCCAAGGACTTTTCTTTGGGGAAACCCTTCATACCTTAAGGGAGCATTTCCAGTGGGAATATCAGGACTTTCCTCAGTGTAAAATGAGACTCTGGGAATTCTTAGATCTTCCACAGCACAGACCCCTAGCCATTCTCACAGCACAGACCCCTGGCCATTCCCCACAGTCCTGGATGTTGTGGACGATGTTTTCCTGGAATTCAGTTTGACTCCTGACACCCTACCTCCTGCACCCAGAAAACCTGACCGGTATTAGAGTCCCTGACTCACACACACTTCTTTTTAGAAATCCTACTGCTGACGTTAAGGTAATTTCTCAAGGGTCGAAAGGTATTAAAGCAACCTCTGCTAAGAATCCCACCCCCTCAGATAGGGATTCCCGAGCACTAGACAGATGAGGTAAAACAAAGTATACACCGCTGCTACTTTTGCTATCGGAGCACTAAACTGTCTTCTTTTCCTGCTTGTGCAGAGTCTAGAGTTACAAGAGTTGATGCATTCTGCAAGTCGAGTAACTGAGCACACCTTACACTGTGATTTTGACGCCCTAGAAGCTTTTTGCAGGGCAGCAGTCACCGGTTTTGTCCTTAGAAGCCATGCATGACTTGAGGAACAGCCCTTGCCAGACAATGTTAAATCTAAATTGTTGGATGCACCCTTGCACAAGGACAACTTATTCTGCACTAAGGCAGAGGAAGTCTTAAAAAAGATGGAAGAAAAAGCTAAATCTATGCAGACAGTTAAAGATTTCTTACAGGTCCTGCCGCCCAGGTTCAGTAGGCATTGCCCCTCCAAGGAGTGGTCCTTTCCTGCTCCCACCAGGTCAGTTCAGCCCAGACCCCTGTGGAAGCAGACCTCCCCCAGACAGCAGCTACAGGGAATGCAAGGATCAAAACAGTGGAATTCCTCCAGTTCAAAAACAGAATTCCTCCACTTCAAAAACAGGGAATTCTAAGCCACCCCCTCATGGTAAGAACTCACAATGACTCCCCACCACCTCCCCTCCCTCTGCCCATCTTCTCTTACCCCTAGGAGGAAAACTCTCCTTTAATGCAAGCACCTGGGCCACCATTACCAGCGACCACTGGGTCCTCAACAGTGTCCCAGGGATCCATATTTTCTTTCCACACACTTCCAACCCCAAAAGGGTTCCCAGATCTACCTCCAAACCTGTGGGCAGAGGCACAAAAGCAAGTCCTTTCCCTGCTGTCTAGGAGGGCAATACAGCATGTTCCTGCAGAACAGAAAGGCCAAGGTTTCTACTCCAGAGTTTTTCTGGTACCCAGAAAAGGGGGCACCTGGCTCTCCATCCTCGATCTGTCCATTCTAAACACCTTCCTAGTGATACCAAAATTCAAAATGCTCACCCTCCAGCAACTGCTACCCATGCCAACCAAGGATCCTTGGCTAGCCCCACTAGACCCAAAAGAAGCCTACCTCCACATTCCTATCTGGAATCATGCAGGAAATGCCTACGTTTTAGGGCAGGATCTCTGCACTTTCAGTTCTCTGCACTTCCCTTTGGCTTATCTACTGCTCCCAGAGTTTTCACAAAATGTCTGACTCTGGCCATTGCCTTTTGCAGACAAAGGCACATCTAAATTTAGCCATATTTAGACTGCCTAATTCAGGCAGACAGTCAGGAAAAGCTGCTCAAGCACCTGGCCTTTGTAAAGTCCCTACTGACCTCCGTAGGGTACACTGTCAACAAAAAAGAAAAAATCCAGACTAGTACCCACTCAAAGGATTATATTCCTGGGAGCAAGCCTGGACACAGCATCCCAGATGGCATTCCTTACACCAGAAAAGCAAACTTACCTGACAGCCTACTTCTCTCATCTAGGCACCAGACCCCAGTTACCTGCATGGAAAATCCTGCAAGCTCTGTGGTTCATGGCATCTTGCATTCTACTCATTCCATATCCCAGACTGCATATGAGGAAACTTCAGTGGTACCTAAAAAGCCTTTGGTGTCAACACTCTCAAGACCTGGAAACTCTTATACCTATAATACCTTGCCTCAGGAAAGATTTTCTTTGGTGGGCAGCAGCATGCTCCCACAACAAGGGACTACCTTTCTCTCCACCCCCCTGCCCCAGACCCTCACCACAGATTCATCAGACTGTGCCTGGGGTGCTCACCTGGACGGCAGGTGCATACAGCGCCAATGGAGCCCACACAAGTCCATCTGCACATCAACCAAAAAGAGATGTTAGCTGTCCAGGACACATTGACAGATTTCAGGCTCATTCTATCCCCAGGGGCTCTCCTGATCAAAACCTACAACACCACTGTGATGTGGTATATCAACAAGCAGGGAGGGACTCACTCCTACCCTCTATGCAGGCTGGCCATGACCCTTTGGCACACAGCCTCTGCCATGCACCTTACACCCTTTAGCACAATTTATGCCAGGTTCTCTAAACTCTCTGGCAGATCACTTAAGCAGAAATCTTCTGTACCCACACGAGTGGCAGCTAGACAAAAGAACCTTCACCCTAATAACTCAGAAATGGGGCACCCTGAAGGTCAACCTCTTTGCCTCCCACACCAACCATCAGCTCAGCAAGTTCTGCACCAGGGAGCAACACTGCATGGCTTGGAAAGTGGATGCCCTGTCCTTCCCCTGGGTCAATCTATCGGTCTGTGCCTTTCCTCCACTACCTCTCATTACCAGGTACTGCTCAAAGTAAGGGAGGAAAAACCAAGGACAATTCTTATTGCTTCAGACTGGCCTCACCAGTGCTGGTACCCACTGCTGCATAGTCTGTCCCCACTGCCGCCATGGAATCTCACTCAAACCCCAACCCTCCTGACCCAGAGGGAAGGAGAATTCATGCATCCCCAATTGCAGACCCTCAATTTGGCAGCTTGGCTTATTCCCTAACCACTGATCAATCGGCCAACCTCAGTAAACAGGTTCTAACTGTTGTACACAAGGCCAAACACCCTAGCACTAGAAAGTCTTATGCTGACAAATGGAAAAGGTTCTGCACCTGGGTTCAGGCTTAGGGAGGCGATACGGCACAGCCCTCCCTTCCTCTCATCCTGGATTACCTAGCTGACCTGCTACACAGTGGTCTCTTTTTTTTCCTCTATTAAAATTCATGCCTTTGCTATCGCTGCTCATTTCCCCACTGAGCAGCCCCTTTTCTCTCCCCCTCTGATCAAACAATTTCTAAGAGGGGCTAGCAACTTGAAGTCACCCAGAAGAGCACCTACCCCAGCTTGGGACCTTAACTTTGTGTTGGAAAAGTTCCGTGCTACAAGCAACGAGCAAGCTGTGGAGCCCTTCATCATCTTCCATGCTGACAGGGTTTCACTCGGGACTAACCCATCCTTCATGCCCAAAGTGGTGTCCAGTGTGGCACTCAACCAATCTATTCATTTGCCCACATTTTTGCCCACATTTTTCCCTAACCCACAGAACAAGGGGGAAAGGATCCTGCACTCTCTAAATGTGCACAGACAGCTCAGATTCTGTCTAAACAGGACTAAGTCATTCAGAAAGTCTGATCAGTTGCTGGTTAGCTTTCCTGCTGGGGCAGAGGGCAAAGCCATCTCCAAACAAACAATTTATAAATGGATAGCACACTGCATCCATTTCTGTTACAAGCAACACGGAAAGGCTCCCCCTAAGGGGGTCATGACTCATGCACCAGAGCAGCCTCCACCTCTGCAGCTTTCCTCAGAGGAGTCCCCACAAGGGACATCCTTGAGGCTGCCACCTGGACATCTGTCCACACTTTCACCAAACATTGCCACCTGCCTATCTTCTCCAAATCCAGGGCAGGCTTTGGCACTGCAGTCTTGCAGGGCTTCCTAGTCAGCCCCTAGTCTCTTTGACTTCCTCCACCCTTTCCTCAGCTTTGGGAATCGACCCAAATGTGATGACTGCAGCAGTGAAACACAAAGAATATAGGTACAGTTTTGTACATTTACTATAAATGTAGATGTTAGAGTGTGTTCACTGTTGCAGTCCTGGATGTTTGTGTTTCACTGTTGCAGTCATCACACTTGGGTTATCCTGCCAGGGGTAGTCCTCAGTCGGCCCGAATACCAGAGGCTTAGTATTTCTGCATCGGTTGCTGTCACTTCAGGACTGACTTCAGGTCATCCATGGTATAAAAATGTGCAGCCAACGCCATTACATCAGTCTTTCTTGACGAGGAACCCTAAGCAGAAACAGTTGCCAGTCGGCCATTACCTGAATTTTCTTTTCAGAACTTGAAGTTGAAGTCTTCTAAAGCTAAGTATCCCATTGGGGATCCTTTTTTCTCGCTGTAACTGATGTCAGAAAATTTTAACAATTTTCTCGCCTGTGGAAAGCAAATATCACACCGAGATTTCCATTCTTACTGTCACCTGTTTAGGCCCAGATCACGATGCACCTCGCTGCCAGTTTTGTGCTTTGTTCAACGCCCGAACTATTCATTGTCAGGCCCTTATTGTAGCTAAATACTTTCGTTCTCTATCTCCATATTCCAAAATGACTTCGGTAGGCCTTCCGACTACCGATCTTCCGAAAAAAACGTAAAAATAAAGACAGGGACAGACCACACAGGTACAAAATTGCCGACGACGCTTCCATTAAGCCAGTCGCCAGTTCGCCGGTACTCTGGTGCTTTCACAGCCCCTGATGACTGCTTCGATGGATTCGCAGGCCGCTACCAAGACCCGTTCAGAGCCCGGTATGCAGTGAGACTCTTTGACTACAGAACCTGTGGATTCTCTACCTTGGATGGGTTCGGAGCTGCTGTGCAGTCACCGGCTTCTGAGGAAGTTCTTCGCACTACCAATGTTCGACAAAAAAAACGACTACTACTTTCATGTCTTCAATTCTTTCTAAAACTACAGAGTTTCTAAGGCCAAAACTACGAGCTACGCTGAAAAGACGACCCTAACTCAAGCGCCGGCTTCCTTGACACAATCACATATGCTTAAAATGGCAGAAGACCTTATGCTGATTAGGGGAAGCCAGCCTTCCCCTGCTAAAAGAAAAAGACTTGTTCCCAGCAGCATTATTTGCCCAAGAGTCTGACGACTCTGAGGTTTCTGATTATGAAGACATGCCTTTATCAGCCTATGAGGATTCAGATGCAGAGGAATCCATTCCTTCTGCCTCCCCTCCAGAGGATTTTTCTTTTGGTGAAACCCTACATACTTTTGAGAGAGCATTTCCATTGGGAATGCCAGGATTATCCTCAGTCCAAAAAGAGACTCTCGGAGTGTGAATTTTTAGACTTACCACATCACAGACCCTTAGCTATCCCTCCTCTTCTGGATGTTGTGGATGATGTCTTTATGGAATCCAGTCCAACTCTTGATACTTTACCCCCTGATCCCAGGAAGCCAGATGGGTACTACAGAGTCCCTGACTCGCATACATTTCTTTTCAAAAATCCTACTGCTGACCCAGAGGTCATCTCCCAAGGACCTAAAGGAATAAAAGCAACTTCAGCTAAGAATCCCACCCCCTTGGACAGGGATTCCGAGCTGTAAACTAATGGGGTAAAAAGTATACACCTCTGCAACTCTTGCCATCAGAGCATTAAATTGTCAGTTCCACATACTGAAATACCAGCAACATACTATGGAACGTCTTCTTCTTCTTTTGGCTTTTCCTGGTTAGGAGTCGCCACAGCGGATCACCTTGTCCACTCATGATTGGCAGTGGAGTTTTGTGGTGTCGAGTTGCCATCCTGGCGCCCAACCTTCCACAGAAGGCACACACACACACCTATGGCCAATTTAGAGTGTCCAATCCACCTGCAGCATGTCTTTGGGATGTGGGAGGAAACCGGAGCACCCGGAGGAAGCCCACGTGACCACAGGGAGGACATGCAGACTCGGCACAGAAGGCACCCCAGCCGAGGATCGAACCGGAGAACCACTTGCTGTGAGGTGGCAATGCTAACCACTGCACCACCGTGCCCGCCCTGCAACATACTATACTATGGAACTTATTAAGCAAAAATAATCTGCCTTCCCTGTCTGTGCAGAAAATAAAGAAAGAATTACAGGAGCTTATGCATTCTGCAAGCCAAGTCAGCAAGCATACACTGCAGTGTGGGTTTGACGCCCTAGAAGCATCTTGCAGGGCAGCAGTCACAGGATGTTCATCGTGTTTCACTGTTGCAGTCATTACACTTGGGTTATCCTGCTGAGAGGCTACCCGCAGTCGGCCTGAATTCAGAAGTCTTGGTCTGGCGTCGGTTGCTGTCGCCTCTTCCCTGACATCAGTGCGTCAGGGGTATAAAAGATGCAGCCGACGCCATTTTCTTCAGTCTTTCTTGCCGTGTGGAGCCCGAAGCAAAAACAGTTCGCAAGTCCCAGTCGGCCAACTCCTGAGATTTTCGAAATTGAATTTCAGATCCGAAGTCTTCTATAAAGTTAAGTACCCCGCTGGGGAAACATTTTTCTTGCTCCAGACCGATGTCAGAAAAAGTTAACAATTGTATTTCTTGTGGGAAGCAAATACCTCATAAGAATTTTCACTCTTACTGTATTCCTTGCCTAGGCCCTGACCACGACGCTGCTAGTTGTCGGTTTTGTGCTAGATTTAACCAATGCACTATTAAGCGTCGGTACGATTTTGCTTTTCATTACTTTGGCCGAAGGTTTAACTACATAATTCCGTCAGAACAGCCGACGACCGGAGTTCATAAAAAGCGCAAGGAAAAAGAAAAGGACAGGCATCCGAGGTCCAAAACCGACGAAGCCTCTTCTAGGCCAGTCGCCGGTTCTCAGTGAGGTGCTTTCGCAGCCCCTGACACCCGCTACCTCAGAGCCACAGGCCGCCTCCGACTCCCACGTGGAGACAGCTATGCCTCTGGATACTCAAGGTATTGGCCCTTCGGAAACTAATCCCTCAGATGGGTCCAGAGCCGCTGAGCAGGCATCGGCTTCTGAGGGTGTTTTCAGACCTACACAGCTTTATATCAAGCTTACTTCAGCATCCAAGACAAAGTCCAAAACAGTTTTAAAGACAAGGAAACAAGTACAGCATTCTCCAGGACAGACTTCTATGCCTAAGAAACAGATGCTCAAAATGGCCGAAGACCTAATTACTTTGATCAGGGGTTCCCATCCCCCTCCTGATAAGAGGCCTAGGCAAGACACTGAATATGATTCCTCTGATGAGGTTTCCATTTCCTCTGACTCCTCTTCAGAGCAGGGATACTCTATTCCTCCCTAAGAGGATTCTGATGCTAAAGAATCTATTCCTTCAGCTTCTCCTCCTGAGGATTACTCATTTGGGGAAACCATGCATACCATGAGGGAGCATTTCGACTGGGAGAGCCAAGATTATTCTGATTCTAAGAAAAGGCTCCGAGACTTTCTTTTACTACCTCAGCACAGACCTCCTGCTATTCCTCCTGTTCTAGACATTGTAGATGATGTATTTTCAGAGTCCGGCCTGTCTCCCGACTCTTTACCTCCTGCACCTGTTAAGCCAGACAGATATTACAGGGTTCCAGATTCTCATAAATGTCTATATAAAAACCCTGCAGCTGACCCAGAAACTGTTTTACAGGGTCCCAAAGGGGTCAAGGCTGCTACTGCAAAAAACCCTGTCCCCTCAGATAGAGATTCTAGGGCACTGGACAGATGGGGGAAAAAAGTTTACACTTCTGCTACCTTGGCTGTAAGGGCTTTAAATTGTCAATTTCATATGCTTAAATATCAGCAGTATTTATTGTCTCTGTTAAACAGAAAATGTTAAATTCTGAATGTGCTGAGAACAAGGAATTGCAGGATTTATTGCATGCAGCTGAACAAGTGGGAAAACATACTTTGCAATGTGGTTATGATTCACTGGAGGCCTCTTGCAGGGCCGCTGTAATAGGCTCTGTCATTAGAAGGCATGCTTGGTTAAAGGAACAGACTCTGCCTGATCATGTTAAAGCAAAATTATTGGATGCTCCATTACAGCATGATACTTTGTTTGGTGTTAAGGCAGAAGAGGTGTTAAAGAAAATGGAGGATGAAGCTAAATCTATGCAGACAGTGAAGGATTTCTTACAGGTTCAGCCACCCAGATTTAGCAGGAACTGGCCTTCTAAAGTTGGTCCTTTCCCGTGTCAGACAGGCCACAAAGAGGCAGATACAGACACCCTAGAGGCAGACAACAGCCCCAGGGCTAATACAGGCCCAAACAGTGGGGTGCTTCTACCTACAAAAGCGGAGAAGACTAAACACAGCCATATAGGAAACAGTCCCAATGACTTCCCTCTGCCAATGCCAAGCATTTATCATTTGGCAGCACCCTTGGGGGGGAAGCTAGCACTTTTTTCACAAAATTGGCAAATGATTACCCAGGACAAATGGGTCTTAAATATAGTCTCTCAGGGCTGCAGGTTCCACTTTCACACCCTTCCAAAGGCAAAAGGTATGCCAGACCTGTCACACAATCAGTGGGCAGAGGCACAAAACCAAGTTTTATCTCTCATGGACATGAGGGCTATTCAGCCAGTGCCATGACAAGAGCAGGGACAAGGATTTTACTCAAGACTTTTCTTAGTACCAAGAAAGGACAAAGCATGGATACCGATTCTGGACCTGTGTATTCTAAGTACTTTTCTGGACGTTCCGAAATTCAAAATGTTGAGACTGCAGCAGCTTCTGCCCATGCTGGGCAAAAAGGCTTGGCTTGTAACTTTGGACCTCAGAGGCATACCTGCATGTCCCAATCAGACAATCTTGCAGAAGATACCTCAGATTCATAGCTGGCTCAATGCACTACCAATTTTCTGCACTGCCCTATGGCTTATCTACTGCGCCCAGGGTCTTCACAAAATGCCTGGCACCAGTAATTGCATTTTGCAGACAAAGAGGAATTCAAATATATCCCTACTTGGACGACTGCCTTATTCAAGCAGAGGCCAAAGACATTCTACTAAAGCATCTGGCATTTGTAAAAAGATTGCTAATTTGCCTAGGGTACACAGTAAATGAAAAGAAATCAAAACTAGTACCCTCTCAAGAGATAATATTCCTGGGTGCAAGCTTAAATACAACTGCCCAGATGGCTTATTTCATGCCAGACAAACAAAGGCAACTGACTTCTTACTTCAAAAACATGGCAACAAAGACCCAGTTATCTGCAAGAAAAATTCTGCAGGCTCTGGGCTACATGGCCTCCTGCATTCTGCTAATTCCATATGCAAGACTGCATATGAGGAAACTACAATGGTACCTAAAAAGTGTTTGGTCTCAACATTGCCACAGCCTGGAATCATTAATTTCACTCCTTCCCTGCCTGCAACAGGAGTTTTGATGGTGGGCACAGGCCTGTCACCACAACAAGGGATAGCCATTCACTTTACCCACAGCCAGGCAAACACCAACGACAGATGCATCAGATTATGCCTGGGGGGCCCACATGGCAGGAAAATGTATTCAGGGCACATGGCCCCCAAACCAAAGGCATCTACACATCAAAAAGAGATGCTAGCTGTACAAAATGCCCTGACAGCCATCAAGGACCTTCTTCATCCAGAACAGCTGCTAATAAAGACGGATAACACCATAGTCATGTGGTACATAAACAAGCAGGGGGCACACATTCCTACCCCCACTGCAGACCGCCCATGATTTTGTGGAACACAGCATTGACTTACCAAGTACACCTGCAAGCACAATTCCTGCCAGGAAAAACAAATGCTCTGGCAGACTAACTAAGCAGAAACCTCATGGACCCTCGCGAATGGAAACTAGATCCACAAATCTTCAGCATGATGACAAGAAAATGGGGACGCCCAGACATAGATCTTTTTGCCTCCCCTCACAACTGCCAATTTCAGAGATTCTGCACAAGGACTTATCGCAAACAAGCATGGAAAGTGGATGCTCTGTCATTCAGCTGGAACAACCTTACAGTATATGCCTTTCCTCCGCTGCCTCTCCTCCCCAAGGTACTCCTAAAGGTCAGACAAGAGAAGCCACAAATGATTCTGATTGCCCCGGATTGGCCACGCCAACACTGGTACCCAATCCTAAGGAGCTTGTCCCAAGGCCCAGCCTGGACATTGCCTCAAATTCTTGACCCAACAAAACCATCAGATCCTGCACAGCCAACTCAGAACTCTAAATCTAGCTGCATGGCGGATACTGTAACCATTCAGAATACACCTCTCTCTAAAGCGGTTATGGATGTCATTTTGGAGGCCAGGAGGCCCAGCACCAGAAAATCTTATGCAGAAAAATGGAAGAGATTCTGTGCTTGGAACCAGGCACAAGGAATTGACACGCTTTTTCCAAATATTCCTCAGATTTTGCAATATCTAACTGAGATGCTGGACAAAGCTATCCTTCTCATCAATTAAGATCCATGCCTCTGCCATTTCAGCTCATTATAATACAGACCCGCCTATTTTTTTCATATCCATTGCTTAGGCAGCCCCTCAGGGGGGCCAAAAACATAAGACCTCCAAGGAGAGCACCAATACCTGCATGGGACTTCAATTTTGTCTTGGAAAAACTCACACTACCTCCTTTTGAGCCAGCCAATACAGCTGAGATAAAATTCTTATCATGGAAAACAGCTCTGCTCCTATCAAAAACTTCAGCAAGAAGAGTCTCAGAGTTACAGGCATTAATGGCTGTGGAACCTTTTATTATCTTCCATCCGGACAGGGTTTCTCTAAGGACAAACCCAACATTTATGCCTAAGGTAGTGTCCAGTGTGGCTCTTAACCAAACCATTCATTTGCCTACTTTTTACCCAAACCCGCAGAATAACGGGGAGAGACTTCTTCTTTGGACATACACAGACAGCTACGCTTCTACTTGGACAAAACTAAAGCTTTCAGAAATACTGAACAACTATGAGTGGCATATGCTGCAGGATCACAAGGAAAGGCTTTTTCAAAGCAGACTATTTCAAAATCGATAGGACACTGCATTCGTTTCTGCTATTCACAACATGGTAAATCAGTGCCTAAGGGCATTAGACCACATTCTACCAGGGCAGCAGCCACCTCAGCAGCCTTCCTCAGAGGAGTACCAACCAAGGATATTTTGGAGGCTGCAACTTGGACTTCAGTGCACACTTTTACTAAGCACTACCTCTTTACTCTAAATCCAGAGCAGGCTTTGCCACTGCAGTCTTGCAGGGCCTTATAGCCACTCCTAATTCTATTTAGACCCAGCCGCCCAACCTCAGCTTTGGGATTCAACCCAAGTGTAA
Source organism: Protopterus annectens (assembly GCF_019279795.1). Taxonomy (NCBI): domain Eukaryota; kingdom Metazoa; phylum Chordata; order Ceratodontiformes; family Protopteridae; genus Protopterus; species Protopterus annectens. The sequence goes on from NC_056740.1 coordinate 250,598,040, forward strand.
TGACTGCAACAGTGAAACATGATGAACATAGTACAGTTGTGTACCTACCAGAAATGTAGATGTTCGAGTGTATTCACTGTTGCAGTCCAGGTCGCCCACCCACCCACCATCCCCCTTTCTTTGCTGGGGCTTATCTGTACTTCTTTATCCTGTAACAACCTATGTGGTGTATTTGCCTGTAGATGAAGGTATTGTTTATTTTAGTGCATGCTTTAGCAGTGTTTTTTAGCCTACCCTTTTGGGGGCACCTGACATCTGGGGCAAGAAAAACTGAAGAAAATGGCGTCGGCTGCATCTTTTATACCCCTGATGCACTGACGTCAGGGAAGAGGCGACAGCAACTGATGCCAGACCAAGACTTTGGAATTCAGGCCGACTGCGGGTAGCCTGCCAGAAGGATAACCCAAGTGTAATGACTGCAACAGTGAATACAGTCGAACATCTATATTTATGGTAGGTACACAGCTGTACTTTCTGTACTTAGGCATGCCTGGCTTTAGGAGCAGACCTTGCCAGACCATGTCAAATCAAAATTATTGGACGCACCTCTGAACAAGGACAATCTGGCACCAAAGCAGAAGAGGGTTTAAAATAGATGGAAGAAAAAGCTAAGTCTGTGCAGACAGACTTTTTGCAAGTGCAACCTCTAAGTTTTGGTAGGCATTGCCCCTCAAAACATTGATCCTTTCCAGCCCCCTCAAGGCCACCTCAAACTTAGACCTAGGGGAAACAGACCCCCCCCCCCCGACAGTCTCAGGGTATGCAGAGATCTAAGCAATGGAGTATCTCTAGTTCTAAAACAGGGAATGCTAAGCCACCTCCTTATGGAAAGAATTCACAATGACTTTTCAACTCCTCCCCTCACCTCTGCCCAGTTGCTTGTGCCCCTAGGAGGAAAACTTGCCCACCATGCAAAAAACTGGACATCCATCACCAATGATCGATGGGTCCTCAGCATAGTATCTCAATGGTACAAATTCTATTTCCACACGCTGACAAACCCCAAAAGGGTTCCCAGACCTTCCTCCAAACCAGTGGGCAGGGGCTCAAATGTTCTGTTTCAGTCCCTGCTCTCCATAAGGGCAATTCATCCTGTTCCTGCAGAACAAGATAGGCCAAGGTTTTTATTCAAGACTTTTCCTGTTACCCAGAAAAGAGGGCACCTGGTGCCCAATCTTAGATCTATCCATTCTAAATACCTTTTTGGTGGTACCAAAATTCAAAATGCTCACCCTACAGCAGCTTCTCCATATGCTGTCCAAAGATGCCTGATTAGCCACCCTAGACCTAAAGGAGGCGTATCTGCACATCCCAACCAGGAACTCCTGCATGAAATATGTCTGTTTCAAGGCAGGATCTATGCATCATCAGTTCTCTGTACTTCCGTTTGGCTTATCCACTGCTCTAGAATTTTCACAAAATGCCTGGCCCCAGCCATTGCCTATTGCAGACAGAGAAATATTCAAATTTACCCCTACTTGGATGACTGCCTGATTCAGGCAAAACAGGAAAAACTGTTGCAGCACCTGACATTTGTAAAGGACCTTCTAACCTCCCTGGGGTATACTATTAATGAAAAGAAATCCAAACTAGTCCTGTCAAAATAGTATTCCTGGGAGCAAGCTTGGACACAGCATCCCAGATGGTATTCCTTACTCCAGAAAAACAAGCCTGTCTCTCAGGCTACTTCTCTCAAATGGCCACCAGAACCCAGTTATCCGCAAGAAAAATCCTGCAAGCTCTAGAGTTCATGGCCTCCTGCATTCTACTAATGCCATATGCCGGACTGCATATGGGGAAACTTCAGTGGTACTTAAAAAGTCTTTGGTGCCAACATTCTCAGGACCTGGAAACTATCATACCTTGTGTAAAGAAAGAGTTCCTTTGGTGGGAAGCAGCATGCAACCACAACAACGGGTTTCCCTTTACACATCCCCATGCCATCCAGACCCTAACCACAGACTCATCAGACTATGCCTGGGGTGCACATCTGGATGGCAGGTACATTCTGGGCCACTGCAGCCCAAATCAGATTCATCTGCACATCAACCAAAATGAAATGCTAGCTGTTCAGCAAGCTCTGACAGCTTTCAGATCCCTACTTTCTCCGGGGCCTCTGCTAATCAAAACCAACACCACCACAGTCAATGTGGTACATCAACAAGCAGGGGGGAACCCACTCTTGCGCACTCTGTAGGCTAGCCATGACCCTTTGGAACACTGCCTCAGTCATGCATATTCACCTGCAAGCTCAATTCCTGCCAGGCAACCAAAGCTCTCTGGCAGGCAACTTAAGCAGAAATCGCATAGACCCACATAAGTGGCAGTTAAACCACACCATCAGCCTTGTGACCCAGAAATGGGGTACCCCAAAGGTGGACCTATTTGCCTTCCTCCTACAACCACCAGCTCAGCAAATTCTGCACCGGGGAACCTCACAGCAAGGCCTGGAAAGTAGATGCCCTATCCTTCCAGTGGGCAAACCTTTCAATCTTTGCATTTCCCCCCATCTCTTTTTACAAGAGTATTGCTCAAGATAAGGGAGGAAAGACCAAGGGCAATCCTGATTGCCCCAGACTGGCCACACCAACACTGGTACCCACTGCTGCGCAGTCTGTCACCGTTGCCTCCATGGCACCTCCACCAGATCCCTACTCTCCTAACTCAGCAGGAGGGGGAGAGTTCTTGCACCCACAATTGCAGACCTTGAACCTTGCAGCATGGCTTATTCCTTGACTTCTCCTCCAGTGGCCAACCTAAGCAAGGAGGTACTGGATGTCATATGGGAAGCCAGATGACTCCGTACTAGAAAATCCTATGCTGACAAGTGGAAAAGGTATTGTTCCTGGATCCAGACTAAAGGAGTGGATACAGCACAGCCCTCCTTACCTCTTGTCCTAGATTACCTAGCAGACCTACTCCACAGAGGCCAATCCTTCTCTTCCATTAAGATCCATGCCTCTGCCATCTCTGCTCATTACAGCACTGAGCCACCTCTCTTCTCGCACCATCTCATCAAGCAGTTCCTGAGGGGGGGCTAACAACTTAAGGCCACCAGGAAAAGCCCCTACCCCTCCTTGGGACCTTAACTTTGTGTTGGAAAAGCTCACGCTTACCCACCTTTGATTCTGCAGTGTCAGCAGAGTTAAAATTTCCTCTCTTGGAAAACAGCCTTGCTTCTGGCCATCACTTGAGCTAGAAGACCGTCTGAGCTACAAGCACTTATGGCTGTGGAACCCTTCATCATTTTTCATGCTGACAGGGTCTCCCTCAGGACTAAACCAACTTTCATGCCTAAAGTGGTGTCCAGTATAGCTGTCAACCAATCTGTCCATTTGCCCACCTTTTTCCCTAATCCTCATAATAAGAGAGAAAGGATCCTGCACTCTTTAGATGTGCACAGACAGCTCAGATTCTGCCTTGATAGGACTAAACTCTTTAGGAAATCTGACCAGTTACTAGTCCACTTTGCATCAGGGGCAGAGGGCAAGGCCATATCAAAACAAGCCATCTCCAAATGAATAGCACACTGTATACATTTCTGTTACAAACGCCAAGGGAAACCACCCCCTCAGGGGCTCAAAACACATTCCACTAGGGCAACTTCAACCTCTACAGCCTTTCTCAGAGGAGTCCGTACCAGGGACATTCTGGAAGCTGCAACTTGGAGTTCTGTTCATACCTTCACCAAGCATTACCACCTACCTATCCTTTTCCAAATCCAGGGTGTGCTTTGCAACCGCAGTCCTGCAAGGGTATATTAGTGAGCCCAAACTCTTCTTGACTGCCTCCACCCATTCTTCAGCTTTGTGAATCAACCCAAGTGCGATGACTGCAACAGTGAAACGCAAAGAACATAGTACAGTTGTGTACACTTACCATAAATGTAGATGTTCGAGTGTATTCACTGTTGCGGTCCTGATTTCCTGCCCTCCAGCCCCCTTATCCCTCTGTCTCTCTTCCGCACTCCTTACAAAGCTATTGGTATTTACTGGCGGTGTTTTTTTCCACCATAACTTAGCTCCCTATTTGGGGGCTCCTGACATTTGGGGCAAGAAAAGCTGATGTAATGGCTCCAGCTGCCTGTTTTTGTGCCATGGACAACCTGACGTCAGTTTTGAAGCAACAGCAACTGGCGCAGAAATACTAAGCCTTTGGTGTTCGGTCCAACTGAGGGCTACTCCTGGCAGGATAATCTAAGTGTGATGACTGCAATAGTGAATACACTCAAACATCTACATTTATGGTAAGTGTACACAAGTGTACTTTTCTCTCCTTCCATCCCCCTCTTCTCTCTTTCTCTCCTTACAATGGACAGTTTGGTATTTACTTTCTACTGGTGGGGTTCTTCCACCATAACCTGGGTCCCACTTGGGGGCTCCTGACAGGGTAAGAAAAACTGATGTAATGGTGTCTGCTGCCTTACTTTATATTACTGACGACCTAATGTCAGTCCTGAAGCTACAGCAACTGACGCAGAAATACTAAGCCTCTGGTATTCGGGCCGACCGAGGATTACCATGATAGGGATAACCCAAATGTGATGACTGCAACAGTGAATACACTCGAACATCTACATTTATGGTAAGTGTACAGAACTGTACTTTCTGCACGAACGAAAGACCTTTTTTGTTTTGTCTTCACTTAATGTGAAAGACTGTTTTTTTTCTGTCCCTACCTGGCCCTAAAGAAATCTGGCAATTCTTGAGTATTCTTATGTGTGTCATCCTTAATATAAGATATGAACCCAAGGCCCCATCTGCTTGAGTTGGTGGTAGCTGAGGTTGTAGACAATCCAGTGACACCTGCCAAAAAGAGTAGGTAAAAGATGATGTGAAGTTGTTCTATCTCGCTGTTTTGTTCTTGCACGTGGGTTTGGAGCCGATCCCTCGGCTCCGAGTCAGCCGCTTTTCAAGCTCAAACTCTCAGAGAAGATCGAGACCCAATATATATCCCATGATGCTCTACTGTAAACCCCAGATCTAGTTTGCCACTGCAACGGATCTACAAGACTCGTCGGAGCAAGCTCAGGCCAGTGTTATTTTTTCAATATTTAGATATATTTAAAAAAAAAAAAATTTCTATTAGAGTGTTAGCTAGTGTTATAGTATTTAAAAAGAAATAGAGTTAGACTTAGCGTGTAGTTTAGACTACTTTGGAGTGTTTTCTTCGGCTATTTGTCTAGGCCTTCTTAGCTTTGGGCGTGACAGGGCTCTGTCAGCTCCTTTGTGTGTGCTTTTATTAGTGATAGTTGGAATTAGTTTAAAATTTGTTTAAAATTAGTTAGATTGGTTAAAATCTAGCCTCTTCTGTAGAGAGTTAAACTGATAAAACATAGTTTAATAACTGTTGTTTTAATACTCAGATTTTTATGAGTTCAAGGATCTGAACTTTTGTATACATATATAGTTATATATTTTCCTCTTCAAAAAAAAATGACTGAGAAGCAAAAGTCTGGCTTCAAAAGGTGCGAGTGTGGTCAAAAAATGTCTGTGACGGACAACCACTCCACCTGTGTGTACTGTTTCGGATCTGTTCATTTGCAGGAAGTGTGATCTATCTGCCACTCCTTTAGCGCCAGGGTTCTCCTAGAAAGGCGCAGGAAGCTGGTGGATAGGGGACTCCTGAAGCCTGATTTTCAGGCTGCGCTGGACAAGACCGACCTTTCTTCCAAGGCTTCGAAGGGGTCGAAGTCGTCCAAGGGGTCCTCGGAGCCCAAGTCCTCGGCTCTGAGCTCCTCTAGTATGGTTCGATCATCGGCTCCACAGCCCTTGGAGCCGTGTCTCGATCCTTTACCTCGGAGCCCAGTTGTGGATCCGGTGTTGGAGACTCAGTCTCCAGTTCTTCAATTGGTGCCGTCTTCGGCTCCTTCGACCCATTCTTTGAGGTTATCTGATGTGGACCTGGACCACGTGGTTGAGATTGCTAGAGAACCCGGCCCTGGCCAAAATGCTTTCTGCTTCGAGCCACTCTGCTTCGAAGCCTGAAATTCCAGCCCTACTTTCCTCTCCTCCTCCTCCGAAGCCAATTGAACTCTCGGAGCCGGGGCAGACAGAACCGATGTTGGTAGAACCCTTGTAGCCGAGGTTCGATCCAGCTCCCTCGGCTCTGTCGACCCTGATTTCCTCGGTCCCAACCGGGGAGTCTCGGAACCGACACTCCCTGGCTGGCTCTGGGGCGGAGAGTCGGACCGAGACTTCGGTTCCGACCCTTCCCCTCGGGGCTTCGGCGCAGGTGGGTTCGGCTCCGTCCTCTGGATTGGAGCTCGGGGTCTCTGCTCGGGTAGGGCTGCCAGCCTCTTCGGAGCCGACAGACTTCTCGGACCGGGATTCTGGTGCCTTCGATGCCATGAGGAAGGTCATGTTTTCTAAGACCACTACCTCCTTGGATATTTCTTCCCCTCCCCCTAAAGGGCCTCGTTCTGTCTCTTCCCCACAGGTCCCTACCAAGCGTTGAGACCCAGAGCCTCAGGTATCCCCATTGGGCGGCCCCTCCTCTACAGGGACTTCACCGGACACTCCCACCGATGAATTACCTAGGAAGAAGACTGTGCAAGAGGAGGCACTTGGATTCCACACAGGAATCCCTGACATCGGATACAGACTTGGAGGAATCGGAAGGGTCCCCGCGATCCCCCTCTGAGGATGTCTCATTTGCAGACATATTGGAGATTTTAAGGCAGAGGGGTGATTGGCAGTCCCTTGCCCCTACTGAGGACGAGTCGGTACTCCTGAAGGCCTTTGGGTCTCAACCATCCACCTCCTGGGTTACTCCTCCCTTCGACGAACTAATGGATCTGGTTGCTCAAAGGGCGTGGGAGTCCCCTGATTCAGTGGAACCGGTCCCTCAGAGGCCCAACAAGTTCATTACTTCCCCCGCTGATGAGGCCTTTCTTACCAAGGGAGCCCCGGTTGATGCCATGGTGGTGGCTGCAGCCACCAAGAAAGATATGTCAGAAACCTCTTCTTCTGTCCATCGTCCTAATAGGGATTCTAGGACGATGGACAGGTATGGGAAACGCATATTTAGTTCTGCGGCATTTTCCATAAGATCACTCAACTACCTGACCCATTTTAGCCGCCTTCAACGAGATCTCCTCAAAGAGCTGGGAGATACTCTACAGGGTAACACAGCTGATGCAGTTTCGGAGAAAGTGACTGCACAACTCAACACCCTCAATTCTATAGTCAACTCATCCATGCAGCTCATTTCTTATGCTCCGATGGATCGAGTAGGGCGACAGGTTCAGCGATAGCTCTTTGGAGACTGTCCTGGATGCGCCTTTGCTCCTTTGCGGAAGCCTTAAAGTCTTCTTTCGTCAATACCCCATTCGATGGTTCCGCATTGTTCGGACTTAAAGTTAAGGAGATGCTTACTAGGTGTGCACAAGAAGGAAATACTCTGTCTGCTGTAGGAGTCCGTTTTTCCACTCCAACTAGACCGTATCCCAAAGGGCAACGAAGTGGAAAAATGTGGTTTCGAAAGCCCCAAGGAGCTTTCCAAAACACACTACGGATACCCCCTCTAGGGGCAGAGTAGGGGGTAAAAACGGAAGACGCTGTCCAAACGGCAGAGGGGGTCTGCAAAATCAGGGTGATAGAGAGCAGTTCTCTGGCAAACCCTATCAGTGTTCCTGAAAGGAAGCCCGGCTGTCCTTTTCTGGAGGCGGTCGGGGGTCGCTTGGCTTTATACCCAAACGCCTGGCTAAACATTACAACAGATTCTTGGGTAAAAAGCATCATTTTCAGAGGTTACTACATCCCCTTTTCAAAATGCCCTCCCATGTGTACAAGTATTCCAGACGTTCCACCCAGTCTGCGAAAACTAGCAGCCATAGAGATTCAAAACCTGCTAGACAAGAGTCATCCAGCCAGTCCCGGCGGACCAGATAGGATCCGGAACTTACTCAAGGTTCTTTTTAGTTCCAAAGAAAACATGGGGCTGGAGGCCCATATTAGACCTCAGCAAACTCATTACCTTCGTCAAGAAGGAAAAGTTCCGGATGGTCACGCTTCAATCGATACTTCCGTTCCTAGAAATGGGCGATTGGATGTGCTCTATAGATCTCAAGGATGCTTACTACCACATCAAAATGGCCAGATCATCCAGGGATCACTTGCGTTTCCAGCTGGGGGTCAGTCATTACCAATTCAGAGCCCTACCCTTTGGTCTCACCACAGCCCCCAGAGTGTTCACCAAATGTATGGCAGTGGTCACGGCTCACCTGAGACGTTTAGGATTCCGGGTGTTTCCATATCTGGACGACTGGCTCCTCACCGCCACCTCCAGGCATCAACTAATTCAGGCAAGAGACTACACTATCAACCTGTGTTCCCAGTCGGGCATAACCTTAAACTTTGAAAAATCTGCGTTATCGCCCTCACAGCGTATTACCTTTATAGGAGCAGAGCTAGACACTATCGATTCAAGGATCAGGTTGCCTTAAATAAGAATCTTATCTCTAAGAAGTCAGTTGTCCAGTCTGTTGACCCAAAACAAAGCTCCTGCTTCCCAGATACTGAAGCTGTTGGGCACAATGGCAGCCACGCTAATAGCAGTTCCGTTGGGACGCATGCTCATGCGCATACTCCAGTGGTTACTCTTCACACAATGGTCTTACCAACAACTGCCCATGTCGCACGAGATTCTTTTAACAAATCTTTGCAAGAAGGATCTCAATTGGTGGCTGAACAGCGACCAGATAGTAGTCAGACGTCCCCTTGTTCTTCCCCAACCCACAGCCACAGTGACCACGGATGCTTCCCTGATAGGGGGGGGGGGGGCTATTTCAGGGAAAGACTGTCCAAGGTACTTGGTCAAGCATGGAATCACATTTGCACATAAATGTCCTGGAGCTGAGAGCGGTTTTCCTGGCATTGCAACACTTTCATGACTGTCTTCCTCCAGGGACAATTGCAATTCAGACGGACAACATGCCAGTATTCTGGTACATCAACAAGCAAGGGGGAACCAGATCGTATCCCTTATGCCGAGAGGCCCTAAGAATTTGGCACTGGGCTGTATCCACCAGACTCTTTCTAATAGCAATGTACATCCCGGGGTCATCCAGCGTGATAGCGGACAAATTGAGCAGGGCCATCCTGTTGCCTTACGAGTGGTCCCTCAAACAACAGGTGGCGGACAAGATTTTCCACAGGTGGGGCCAACCTTGCTGCGATCTGTTTGCATCTCCGATGAATGCCAAATGCAGCAGCTACTTTGCCCTTTATCCCCCACCGGGGAGCAACCCGAGGGACGCGCTTGTACCCGATTGGTCCCCGGGCCTCCTGTATGCCTTCCCGCCAATTCCCAAATTCATTCAGAAAGCCAAAAGTCTGGGAAGGACTGTGATTCTGATAGCCCCGTCAGATTTGGTTCCCCTTCCTACAGATGTATCGAGTGGAAGAACCATGGATTCTGGACCCAGTGCCAGACCTTCTGACTCATTCGTAGGGAGTTTTTCACCCCTCACTCATCTCCCTAAAACTGACAGCTTGGCTGCTCCAATTCTCATATTAGCCAGGTCTCAAGATTTGTCTCCCGTGGTCCAACATATTATAGATACTTCTCATAAACTGTCAACCAGGAAGCTATATAATAGCAAATGGAAACTATTTGTTCACTGGGCATCTCACCACGACGTTGACCCATATGTTGCGCCTATTCATACCATATTAGAATTTTTGTCTTCCTTGTTCTATGATGGCGCAGCAGCTGCCACCATAAGGGATCAATTGGCTGCCATTTCCAACTTTCATGTAGGGTTTAACGGGTCCAACATCATGTCCCACAGACTATGTAAGGCTTTTTTGAAAGGTACCCACCATCTCAGACCACCTATCAGACACCCTGTCTCTCCCTGGAATTTGAATCTTGCTTTATCCCAATTGATGCTTGCCCCCTTCGAACCCGCGTCATCTTGTGATTTGAAGTTTCTGTCTTGGAAAACAGTATTTCTGGTAGCCATTACATCTGCGCGTAGGGTCTCTGAGCTCCAAGCCTTATCTTCCAAGCCCCCATATTTGATCTTCCACCCTGATAGGGTGTCCCTCAGGACAAATCCTACCTTTCTTCCTAAGGTCTGTTCAGAAACCAACTTAAATCAGTCCATTGAGCTCCCAACCTTTTTTTAGACACCATACCAACAGACTGGAATATATGTTACACAAGCTTGATGTTCACAGACAAGTGAGATTCTACTTGGAAAGAATGAAAGACTTCAGACAATCTGATCAACTCTTTGTCTCTCACGCAGAGAACAAGAAAGGTTCTGCGGTATCAAAAATCACATTGTCTAAGTGGCTTTCCGATTGTATTAAATTAATTTATTCCTCACTAACCAGCCATTACCGACTAATGTCAAAGCCCATTCTACCCGGGCTGTTTCTACTTCATTAGCTCATGCAGCTCGTTTACCCATGGATATCATCTGTGCAGCTGCTACTTGGTCCAAACCTCACACGTTGATCACTCATTACAAAGTGGACAGGGCCTCCAGGGACAGGGCTTCCTTTGGTTCCACTGTGCTCAGGAATGTTCTCCCTTGAGCCACCCAGGATTAAGGTGCTTGGGACGCTACCAAACGTGTAAGAACAAAATGGCGAGATAGAACAACTTCACATAAAGAAGTTATGTCCTTACCATAACGTTCCATGTGAGTTGTTCATCTCGTCTTTTGTTCTTACATTCCCTCCCACCTTCCCCCTCCTGGTGAGAAAGATGGTTGCCTTGGTGGACTGGTTGGTCTTGTCAGCCTGTCTTCTTAAGACAGACTGTTTTCCTTTCTGAAAATCTATAGATACCTAGATAGGGAGGTACTGCAGTACTTATTTTTTTTAGGCTGTCTTCGGGTGCAGTGTACTAGATCTGGGGTTTACAGTAGAGCATCATGGGATATATACTGGGTCTCGAGCTTCTCTGAGAGGTTGAGCTTGAAAAGCGGCCGAGACTGAGCCGAGGGATCGGCTCCGAACCCATGTGCAAGAACAAAAAGGCGAGATGAACAACTCCCATGGAACATTATGGTAAGGACATAACTTCTTTTTCTTCGTGTTTCACTGTTGCAGTCATCACATTTGGGTTATCTGCTTGCAGGTAGCCTCAGTTGGCCTGATTATCAAAGTCTTGGGTCCTGGGGTATAAAGCATGCAGCCGAGGTATAAAGCATGCAGCCGACACCATTACATCAGTCTTTCTTGCCGTGCGGTGCCCGAAGCAGAAGCAGTTCGCAAGTGTCAGTCGGCCGACTCCTGAAATTTTCGTTTTTGAGTTTCAGAATCAAAGTCTTCAAATAAGCTAAGTACCCCGTTGGGTATCCTTTTTCTTGCTCTAAGCCGATGTCAGTAAAAGTTAACGATTGTATTTCTTGTGGAAAGCAAATACCTCATAAAGATTTTCATTCGTACTGCATTCCTTGCCTAGGCCCAGACCACGTCGTTTTTTTTGCCTCATTCAAACCTTGTACTATTAGTCATTTGTTCATTTTCGCATCTAAATACTTTGGTACTCGGTTCAATTACCCAGAAATGGCTTTGGTAAGCCACCCGACTACCGACATTCCAAAAAAACACAAAGATAAAGACAGAGACAGACCGCATAGGTCCAGAGCTGCCGACGACGCTTCTAAGCTAGTTGCCAGTTCACCGGTACTCAGTGAGGTGCTTTCACAGCCCCTGATACCCGCTACTTCAGATTCGCAGGCCTCTACTGAGACCCATTCGGAGTCCAGTATGCCGCAAGATGCTTCTTCAACTGTGGAAACCTGCACATTTCTCTACCTTGGATGGGTCTGGAGCCGCTGTGCAGGCACCAGCTTCTGAGGGTGTATTCAGGCCTACTGACTTGCATATTAAACCGGCACCATCTTCTTCTTCAATGCCTAAAACCTCGATCCATGCCCAGAAAACCGACGCCCAGATCGCATGGTCAGGCCCCTATGCCTAAAAACAAATAAGAATGGCTGAAGACCTTATTACTCCAATCAGGGGAAGTCACACTTCTCCCTCTAAGAGAACTAGGACTGATTTTCCTTCTGATTCTTCTGATCAGGATTCTGAAATTTCTGTTTTCCTTGATGACCAGGATTTGCCCTTATCTGCCTGAGGATTCTGATGCAGAGGACTCCATTCCCTCTGTTTCCCCTCCAGAGGATTTCTCTTTTGGTGAAACCTTGCATACTCTTGGGGAGCATTTCCACTGGGAAAGCCAGGATTACTCTGACTCTAAAAAGAGGCTTAGGGAATTCTTACTCCTTCCTCAACACAGGCCTTTAGCTATCCCTCCTGTACTGGACAATTGTAGATGATGCCTTTTCGGAATCTAGCCTGACCCCTGACACTTTATCTCCTGCTCGCAGAAAACCTGATAGGTATTATAGGGTCCCTGACTCTCACAAGTTCCTCTTTTAAAAATCCTACTGCGGATCCTGAGATCATTTCACAGGGACCCAAGGGCATTAAGGCTACTACTGCCAAAACCCCTACCCCTTCTGATAGAGATTCCAAGGTGCTGGATAGATAGGGTAAGAAGGTATACACTTCTGCAACTTTGGCCGTTAGGGCCTTAAACTGCCAGTTTCATATGTTAAAGTATCAGCAGCATATTATTGGATTGCTTAAACAGAAAATGATGTTGATTCCTGACTTTGCTGAAAATTAAAGAATTACAGGATTTAATGCACTCTGCTGAACAAGTTGGAAAATAAACTTTGCAATGTGGTTTTGATTCATTAGAGGCATCTTGCAGGGCTGCTGTCACTGGGTCTGTACTGAGAAGGCATGCTTGGCTTAAGGAGCAATCTTTGCCAAATCATGTTAAAGCTAAATTACTGGATGCCTTAAATCAATTTGTCTGTTTGGCAACAAAGCAGTAGTAGTACTTAAAAAGATGGAGGAAGAAGTTAAATCTATGCAAACTGTTAAAGATTTCCTGCAAGTTCAGCCTCTCAGATTTAGTAGGCATTGACCCTCTAAGAATTGGTCCTTTCCTACCTCTTCCAGACCTTCAGTCCAAACCCAGAACTAGCAGAACACCCAGGCTTCAGTCTCAAGGTACTCAAAGGCCTAAGCAGTGGGGGGCTCCCACTTCCAAAGCAGGGAGAAATAAGACCCCCCCCCATGGTAAACTGTCTCAATGACTTAACTTTAAACCTTCCAAGCCCTGCTCCAACTGACTATTCCTTTAGGGAGAAAGATCGCCCTGCATGCAAAAAATTGGAAACTCATTACCCAGGACAAATGGGATTTAAATATAGTTTCCCAAGAATACAGATTCCACTTCCACTCCTTACCAACCCCAAACGGTTGGCCAGACCTTCCCCAGATCAGTGGGCAGAGGCTCAAAAGCAAGATGTTCTTCGTGTTTCACTGTTGCAGTCATTACATTTGAGTTATCTGCTTACAGGTAGCCCTCAGTCGGTCTGATTAACAAAGTCTTGGGTTCTGCGTCAGTTGCTGTCCCTTCTTCCATGACTTCAGGTCGTCAGGGGTATAAAACATGCAGCCAACGCCATTACATCAGTTTTTCTTGCCGTGCGGTGCCCGAAGCAGATGAAGTTTGCAAGTGCTGGTTGGCCGACGCCTGAAATTTTCGTTTTCGAGTTTCAGAACTGAAGTCTTCAACTAAAGCCAAGTACCCCGTTGGGGAGACTTTTTTTCTTGCTCCTTACCGATGTCAGTAAAAGTTAATAATTACTTTACTTGTGGAAAGCAAATATCTCATAAAGATTTTCATTTGTACTGTATTCCCTGCCTAGGCCCTGACCCCAGCGTACCTTGCTGTCGGTTTTGTGCTTTGTTTAATCAGCGCACTATCCGTCGTCTGTATATTTTCGCCTTTAAATATTTCGGTTCTCGGTTTTATTATCCAGAAATGTCATTGGTTAGCCATCCAACTACTGGGATTCTGAAAAAACGCAAAGACGAGACAGGCCGCCATGGTCCAAAACTGATGACGATGCTTCACCTAAGCCAGTCGCCAGTTCGCTGGTACTCAGTGAGGTGCTTTCGCAGCCCCTGATACCTGCTACTTCTGATTCGCAGGCCTCTACTGAGATCCTTTCAATGCCACGAGATGCTTCAACTATGGAACCCACGGATGTCTCTACCTTGAATGGGTCCGGAGCCTCTGTGCAGGCACTGGCTTCAGAGGGTGTATTCAGGCTTACGGACTTGCATATTAAACTGACGCCTCCTTCTTTACTTGGGCCTAAATCTCGATCCATGTCTAAAAAAATGACGCCCAGGCCACATGCTGAGGCTTCTAGGCCTAAAAAAACAAATGATAAGAATGGCTGAAGATCTAATAACTCTAATAATCAGGGGTAGCCAACCCCCCCCCCTTCTAAGAGGCCTAGGACTGAAGCTGATTATGAATCTTCTGATCAGGATTCTGTTTTTTCTGACTCTTCTGATGATCTGGATTTTCCCTTGCCTACTTATGAGGATTCTGATACAGAGGACTCTCTTCCCTCTGCTTCCCCTCCTGAGGATTTTTCTTTTGGGGAAACTTTACATACTGTAAGGGAGCATTTCTACTGGGAAAGCCAGGATTTTTCTGATTCAAAAAAAGAGGCTTGGGGATTTCCTTCTCCTACCTCAGCATAGGCCTTTAGCTATTCCTCCTGTACTAGACATTGTTGATGCTTTCTCGGAATCTAGTTTGGCCCCTGATTCCCTGCCTCCTGCTCCCAGAAAACCTGACAGATACTATAGGGTCCCTGAGTCCCACAAGTTCCTTTTCAAAAATCCTATTGCAGATCCAGAGACTATTCCACAGGGGCCCAAGGGCATTAAGGCTTCTACTGCTAAAAATTGTACCCCTTCTGATAGAGACTCCAGGGCGCTGGATAGATGGGGTAAGAAGGTTTACACTTCTGCAACCTTGGCCAGTAGGGCTTTAAACTGCCAGTTTCATGTTGAAATATCAGTAACATGTTATTGGACTGCTTAAACAGAAAATGGTGTTGATTCGTGACTGTGTGGAAAGTAAAGAATTACAGGATTTAATGCATTCTGCAAAACAAGTTGGAAAACATACTTTGCAATGTGGTTTTGATTCATTAGAGGCCTCTTGCAGGGCTGCTGTTACTGGGTCTGTGCTCAGAAGGCATGCTTGGCTTAAGGAGCAATCTTTGCCTGATCATGTTAAAGCTAAATTGTTGGATGCTCCTTTAAATCAGGACCGCCTGTTTGGCAGCAAGGCTGAGGAAGTTCTTAAAAAGATGGAAGATAAAGCTAAATCTATGCAAACTGTTAGAATTTTTACAAGTTCAGCTTCCCAGATTTAGTAGTCACTGGGCCTCTAAGAATTGGTCCTTTCCAGCCCCTTCCAGGTCTTCCCAAGCCAAATCCAGACACAGCAAAAACCCCAAGATGTTCATCGTGTTACACTGCTGCAGTTATTGCACTCGGGTTATCCTGCCCATCAGGCGGTCCCGCAGTCGGCCAGAGTTCCAAAGTCTTGGTCTGGCGTCGGTTGCTGTCGCTTCTTCTCTGACGTCAGTGCGCCAGGGGTATATAAGATGCATCCGATGCCATTTTCTTCAGTCTTTCTTGCCGCGCGGTGCCCGAAGCAGAAGCAGTTCGCAAGTGCCAGTCGGCCGACTCCTGAGATTTTCGAAGTCGAATTTCAGATCTGAAGTCTTCAATAAAGTTAAGTACCCCGTTGGGGAAATTTTTTTTTTCTTGCCTCAGACCGATGTCAGAAAAAGTTAATAATTGTATTTCTTGTGGGATGCAAATACCTCATAAGGACTTCCACTCTTACCGTATTCCATGCCTAGGCCCTGATCACGATGTCACTAGTTGTCGGTTTTGTGCTAGATTTAACAAACACACTATAAAAAGACCTTTTGCTTTGCACTACTTTGGCCGAAGGTTCAATTATACTATGCCGTCGGATCAACCGACGACTGCAATTCTGAAAAAACGCAAAGACAAGGATAAAGACAGGCATCCGAGGTCCAAAACAGACGACAAAACCTCTTCTAGGCCAGTCGCCGGTTCTCAGTGAGGCGCTTTCGCAGCCCCTGACACCCGCTACCTCAGAGCCACAGGCCGCCTCCGACTCCCACGTGGAGACAACTAGGCCTCTGGAAACTCAAGGTATTGGGCCTACGGAAACTAATCCCTCAGATGGGTCCGGAGCCACTGAGCAGGCATCGGCTTCTGAGGGTGCTTTCAGACCTTCACAATTACCATTAAAGCAACAGCCAAGACAAAAGTACCATTAAAGACAAAGAAGCAAGTACAGCATTCTCCTGGACAGTCCTCCATGCCTAAGAAACAGATGCTTAAAATGGCCGAAGACCTCATTACTCTAATCAGGGGTTCCCATCCCCCTCCTGAGAAAAGGCCTAGGCAGGATACAGACTATGATTCCTCTGATCAGGTTTCCATTTCCTCTGATTCCTCTTCAGACCAGGGATACTCTCTACCCCCCCTATGAGGACTCTGATGCTGAAGAATCCATCCCTTCAGCCTCTCCTCCGGAGGATTATTCTTTTGGGGAAACTTTACATACCATGAGGGAGCATTTCCATTGGGAAAGTCAGGATTATTCAGAATCCAAGAAAAGGCTCGGGGATTTCCTTTTATTGCCTCAGCACAGGCCCCTGGCTATTCCGCCTGTGCTAGATATTGTGGATGATGTGTTCTGTGAATCCAGCTTATCTCCTGATTCTTTGCCCCCTGCACCAGCCAAGCCAGATAGGTATTGTCCTGACTCTCACAAGTTTCTTTATAAAAACCCTTCTGCTGATCCAGAAACTATTTCCCGGGGTCCAAAAGGGGTTAAGGCTTCCATTGCAAAAAATCCAGTACCCTCTGACAGAGATTCCAGAGCTTTGGATAGATGGGGGAAGAAAGTTTACACTTCTGCAACTTTAGCAGTAAGGGCTTTAAATTGCCAGTTTCACATGCTTAAGTACCAACAATATTTAATGGCTCAGTTAAAACAAAAAATGTTTACAAGCTCAGAAGCTCCTGACTGTAAAGAAATGCAGGATTTATTGCATGCAGTTGAACAGGTGGGAAAACATACTCTGCAGTGTGGTTTTGATTCTTTAGAGGCCTCTTGTAGAGCCGCAGTTACAGATTCTGTGATTCGAAGACATGCTTGGTTAAAAGAACAGAGTTTACCTGATCATCTTAAGGCAAAATTATTGGATGCTTCTTTACAGCATGATACCTTGTTTGGTGTTAAGGCAGAAGAGGTGTTAAAGAAAATGGAGGGTAAGGCTAAATCTATGCAAACAGTCAAGAATTTCTTATAGGTACAGCCACCTCGGTTTAGCAGAAATTGGCCAACAAAGAATTGGTCCTTTCCAGTGTCAGACAGGCCACAGAGAGGCAGATACAGACGCCCAAGAGGCAGGTCTCAACCCCAAGGCTGTAACAGACAACGACAGTGGGGCACCTCAAACCCAAAAGGAGGTGAAGACAAGTCTCAACCTTACAGGAAACAGTCCCAGTGACGTCCCCCTTTGTACGCCAAGCACTTTCCTTTTGGCAGCCCCCTTAGGGGGAAAACTAGCACTTTTTTCTCAAAACTAGCAAACAATCACCCAAGACAAATGGGTTCTGAATATTGTGTCTCAAGGTTACAGGTTCCACTTTCATACTTTACCAAGGCTAAAAAGAATGCCAGACCTGCCACAGAATCAATGGGCAGAGGCACAAAAACAAATTACAGCCCTCATGGACATGAGAGCTATTCAAAAAGTACCACAACAGGAGCAAGGACAAGGATTTTACTCAAGACTCTTCCTGGTCCCCAGAAAGGACAAGGCCTGGAGGCCCATACTAGACCTTTCAATTCTAAATACTTAACTGGATATTCCGAAATTCAAAATGTTGACATTACAGCAGCTTCTACCCATGCTGGGCAAGAAGGCTTGGCTTGTTACTCTGGACCTCAGAGAGGCATACCTGCATGTCCCTATCAGACAAAATTGCAGAAGATACCTCAGATTCAAAGCTGGTACAATGCACTACCAATTCTCTGTACTGCCCTTTGGCTCATCTACTGTGCCCAGGGTCTTTACAAAGTGCCTGGCACCAGTAATTGCATTTTGCAGGCAAAAAGGAATTCAAATATATCCATACCTGGACGACTGCCTCATTCAAGCAGAGACAAAGGACATTCTTCTACAACATCTGGCGTTTGTAAAAAGGTTGCTAATTTCTCAAGGGTACACAGTAAACGAAAAGAAGTCAAAACTAGTGCCCTCACAACAGATTATATTCCTGGGTGCCACCTTAAATACAATGGCCCAGATGGCTTATCTCACGCCAGACAAACAAATTCAATTAACTCAATATTTTCAATTGCTGGCAAAAAAGTCCCATCTCCCTGCAAGAAAAATTCTGCAGGCCCTGGGATTCATGGCATCCTGCATACTACTAATACCATATGCCAGACTGCATATGAGGAAATTACAATGGTACCTAAAAAGTGTTTGGACTCAACACTCTCACAGTTTAGAAGCAGTAACACCAATGATTCCCTGCCTACAACAGGAGTTTCGATGGTGGGCACAGGCATGTCACTTAAACAAGGGTCAGCCTTTTACCCTACCCACAGCCAGGCAGACTCTAACAACAGATGCTTCGGATTATGCCTGGGGGAGCACACATGGCAGGAAAATGCATTCAGGGCCAGTGGACCACAGACCAGATGCATCTTCACATCAATCAAAAAGAGATGTTGGCTGTTCAAAGTGCCCTAACAGCTTTCAAGGACCTTCTGCATCCAGGACAATTATTATTAAAGACAGACAACACCACAGTAATGTGGTACATAAACAAGCAAGGGGGCACTCATTCTTATCCCCTATGCAGGCAAGCCATGACCTTGTGGAACACAGCTCTAATGTATCAAGTTCATCTGCAAGCACAATTCCTGCCAGGAAAGAAAAGTACTCTGGCAGACTATCTAAGCAGAAATATCATGGACCCTCACGAATGGAAATTGAATCCACAAATCTTCAGCATGGTAACGCAAAAATGGGGATGCCCAGACATGTATCTTTTTGCCTCCCCACTGAATTGCCAACTACAAAAATTCTGCACAAGGACTTATCCCACACAAGCATGGAACGTGGATGCTCTCTCGTTCAGCTGGAAAAGCCTAAAAATTTATGCCTTCCCACTACTGCCTCTCCTTTCAAAGGTACTCCTAAAAGCCAGACAAGAAAAAACACAGATGATCCTGATTGCTCCAGACTGGCCACGCCAGCACTGGTACCCAATCTTAAAGAACTTAGCTCAAGGCCCACCAAGAATTTTGCCTCGAATTCCACACCTTATGACTCAACAAAACAATCGGATCCTGCATGGTCAGCTCAAAACCCTAAACCTGGCTGCATGGCAAATTCATTAGTCAAACAGGCAACACCTCTCTCTAAAGCTGTTATGGATGTCATTTTGGAGGCCAGGAGGCCTAGCACCAGGAAAACTTACTCAGAAAAATGGAAGAGATTCTGTGCCTGGAACCAGGCTCAAAGCCTTGACCCTCTTGTCCCAAACATTCCTCAGATTTTACAATACTTAACTGAGATGCTGGACAAAGGCCTATCCTTCTCATCAATTAAGATCCACGCCTCTGCCATTTCAGCACATTACAACATGGGATCCTCCTTTATTCTCTCATCCCTTGCTAAAGCAGTACCTCAGAGGGGCTAAAAACATAAGACCGCCCCGGAGAGCACCAACACCAACTTGGGACCTCAATTTTGAGCCAGCCAATACAGCCGATCTAAAATTTTTATCATGGAAAATAGCTCTGCTCCTGACAGTAACTTCAGCACGAAGAGTCTCAGAGCTACAGGCATTAATGGCAGTGGAACCTTTTATAATTTTTCATCAGGACAGGGTTTCTTTAAGGACAAACCCTACCTTTATGCCAAAGGTGGTATCTAGTGTGGCTCAACCAAACCATCCATTTGCCAACTTTTTATCCAAACCCCCAGAATAAAGGGGAGAAACTTCTGCACTCTTTGGACATAGACAGGCAGCTACGCTTCTACTTGGACAAAACAAAAGCTTTCAGGAAAACTGAGCAACTGTTTGTTGCGTATGCTGCTGGATCACAGGGCAAGGCTATCTCAAAGCAGACTATATCCAAATGGATAGGACACTGTATTCGTTACTGCTACACACAGCATGGAAAATCAGTCCCTAATAACATTAGGCCATATTCCACCAGGGCAACAGCCACTTCAACAGCCTTTCTCAGAGGAGTACCTACCAAGGAAATTTTGGAGGCTGCAACTTGGAGTTCAGTGCACACCTTTACCAAGCATTACCATTTGCCTCTCTACTCTAAATCCAGAGCAGGATTTGCCACTGCAGTTCTGCAGGGGCTCATAGCCAATCCTAACTCTTTATAGACCAGCCACCCAACCTTAGCTTTGGGATTCTACCCAAGTGTAATGACTGCAGCAGTGTAACACGATGAACATAGTACAGTTTTGTACCTACCGTAAATCTAGATGTTAAGAGTGTTCACACTGCTGCAGTCCAGGTTACCCTCCCTCCATCCCCTCTGAACTAGCTGGACTTATCTATACCTTTCTATCCTATACAACCTTTGTGGTGTATTTGCTTGTATCTAAAGGTATTGTTTTTATTTTATATGTATATTTTTTATTAGCAATATGTATTGCCTACCTACTTGGGGGCACCTGACATCTGGGGCAAGAAAAACTGAATAAAATGGCGTCGGTTGCATCTTGTATACCCCTGGCGCACTGATGTCAGGGAAGAAGCGACAGCAACCGACGCCAGACCAAGACTTTGGAACTCTGGCCGACTGCGGGACTGCCTGATGGCAGGATAACCCGAGTGTAATGACTGCAGCAGTGTGAACACTCTAACATCTACATTTATGGTAGGTACAAAACTGTAGTTTTCAGTCCCAGGGGACTCACAGAACTAAGCCGTGGGGGGCCTCCACTTCCAAGTCTGGGAATAATAAGGCTCCCCCCATGATAAACTGTCTCAATGACTTCCTTTTAAAATTTCCAAGCATTTATCAACTGACTGCCCCTTTGGGGGGAAAGATGACTTTTCATGCAAAGAATTGGGAACTCTTTACCCAGGACAAATGGATTTTAAATATAATGTCCCAGAGATACAGATTTCACTTCCACACGTTGCCAACACAAAGTGGGTGGCCGTACCTACCCCAAAATCAGTGGCCAGAGGCCCAAAAACAAGTACTTTCTCTCTTAAGCATGGGGGCTATTCAACTGGTACCAGAAGAGGAAAAGGGACAAGGTTTCTACTTGAGACTTTTCCTGGTACCCAGAAAAGACCATTCATGGCATCCTATCCTGGACCTGTCTACTCTAAACACCTTTATGGAGATTCCAAAATTCAAGATGCTGACTCTTCACCAATTACTTCCTATGCTAGGCAAAGATGCCTGGTTGGCAACACTAGATTTAAAAGAAGCATACCTACACATGCCAATCAGGGAATCTTTCAGAAGATACCTACGTTTCAAAGCAGGCTACATGCACTTTCAGTTCTCTGCACTGCCCTTTGGCTTATCCACTGCGCCCCGGGTATTCACAAAGTGCCTAGCTGCAGTTATTGCATTTTGCAGGCAAAGAAGTATTCAAATATACCCATACCTGGACAATTGTCTAATTCAGGCAAAAAGCCAGGACATACTTTTGAATCATCTGGCTTTTGTATAAAAGGTTCTAACTTGTCTGGGGCACACCATAAATGAAAAGAAATCACACATGGTACCCTGTCAACAAATTATATTCCTGGGAGCAAGTTTGAAGACAACTTCCCAGATGGCTTACCTCGCGTCAGAAAAGCAAATTCATTTGACAACCTACTTTAAACAAGTGGCCACAAAAACCCTGTTATCTGGAAGATAAATACTGCAAGCCTTGGGGTTCATGGCCTCCTGCATTCTTCTAATTCCATATGCAAGACTGCATATGAGGAAACTACAGTGGTATCTAAAAAGCCTATGGTGTCAACATTCTCAAGACCTAGAAATAATGATTCCTATAATACCTTGCCTACACCTAGAGTTCGTTTGGTGGGCAGAGGCCTGCCACCAAAACAAGGGACTACCTTTCACACCACCCCCTGCCGCCCAAACCCTAACAGATGCATCAGACTATGCATGGGGGAACTCACCTGGCAGGGAAGTGCATACAGGGCAACTGGAACCCAAGTCAAATGCATCTGCATATCAATTAAAAAGAAATGTTAGATGTACAGAATGCTCTGATCACCTTCAAGGACCACATTCTTCCAGGACAACTAATGGTAAAGATGGACAAACACCACTGTTATGTGGTACATAAACAGGCAGGGGGGGTACACATTCTTACCCCCTCTGCAGGCTAGCCATGGCATTGTGGAACACAGCCTTGAGCTACCAAGTGCACCTACAAGCTCAATTCCTGCTAGGAAAATTAAATACACTGGCAGACTAAGCAGAAACCTCATGGACCCACACGAGTGGGAAACTGGAAACACGGATTTTCAACATGTTGACAAGCAAATGAGGGAGCTCAGATATAGACCTTTTTTGCCTTTCTCCAAAACTACCAATTGGACAAATTTTGCACAAGGACTCCCCACAAACAAGCCTGGAAAGTGGATGCTTTCTCCTTCTGCTGGAAAAACCCATCAGTCTATGCCTTCCCCCCTCTGCCTCTGCTCTCCAAAGTACTACTAAAAATCAAAGAGGACAAACCAAAGATGATTTTGATTGCTCCAGACTGGCCGCGCCAACACTGGTACCCCCTCCTGCGCAGTGTGTCACGGTTATCTTCATGGCATCTGCCTCAGACTCCTTTCTCAGCAGGAGGACCAGATTCTGCACCCTCCGCTTCCAACACTGAACCTTGCAGCCTGGCTAATTACTTAATCTCTCCTTTACCATCCCTCAGCAAACCTGTGATGGATATCATTTTAGAGGCAAGGAGGCCTAGTACTAGAAAATCTTATGCTGAAAAATGGAAAAGATTCTGTGCCTGGAACCAGTCTCAAGGAATGAGCACAGCAGCACCTAATTTACCTCAGATTTTACAATACTTAACTGAGATGCTTCACAAGGGCCTGTATTTTTCCTCCATTAAAATCCACGCCTTAGCCGTTTCAGCTCATTATAACACAAAATCTCCACTCTTCTCTCATCCACTGCTCAAGCTGTTCCTCAGAGGGGCCAAAAAGTTTGACCACCCAAGAGAGCTCCAACCCCAGCCTGGGACATTAACTTTGTCTTGGAGAAACTCACTCTACCTCCTTTTGAGCCAGCTGCTACTGCAGACTTAAAATTTCTTTCTTGGAAAACGGCTTTCCTTTTAGCAATCACTTCAGCTAGAAGGGTATCTGAATTACAGGCCATAATGGCAGTGGAGCCTTTCATCATCTTTCATGCGGACAGGGTATTCCTCAGAACCAAATTATCCTTCATGCCCAAGGTGGTATCCAGTGTGGCTCTTAATCAGTCCATTCATTTGCCAACCTTCTTTCCCAATCCACAGAATAAAGGGGAACGAATACTGCATTCCTTAGATGTACACAGACAACTTAGATTCTACTTGGACAGGACTAAACCTCAAAGGAAATCTGAACTACTGCTGGTGGCATTTGCTGCAGGGGCTGAGGGGAAGGCTATTTCAAAGCAAACCATTTCTAATGGATAAGCCATTGCATTAATTTCTGCTATAAGCACCATGGAAAACTTATCCCCGAGGGGATCAGACTTCACTCCACCAGTGCTGCATCTACCTCTACAGCCTTTCTCAGAGGTGTCCCTACCAGGGACATCCTAGAATCTGCTACCTGGAGTTTTGTACATACTTTCACCAAGCATGATCATTTGCCAATTTTCTCTAAATCCAGAGCTGGCTTTGCCACTGCAGTCTTGCAGGGTCTTATAGCTGGCCCTAATGCTATCTAAATTCCTCCTCCCAACCATAGCTTTGGGAATCTACCCAAATGTAATGACTGCAACAATGAAACACGAAGAACATAGTATAGTTGTGTACAATTACCATAAATGTAGATGTTCGATTGTATTCACTGTTGCAGTCCTGGTTACCCTCCCTCCAGTCCCCTAACTTCTTTTGGCTGTACCTCTACTTTCCTTTACTATGCTTAAAAGCCTTTTTGGTGTATTTGCTTTTTGGTTGGAGGTATATCTTTGTGCTTTTATGTTTAATTGCTTCCCATTAGGGGGGCACCTGACATCTGGGGCAAGAAAAGCTGATGTAATGGCATCGGCTGCATGTTTTATACCCCTGACGTCATGGAAGAAGAGACAGCAACTGACGCAGGACCCAAGACTTTGTTAATCAGGCCGACTGAGGGCTACCTGCAAGCAGATTACCCAAATTTAATGACTGCAACAGTGAATACACTTGAACATCTACATTTATGGTAAGTGTACACAACTGTACTTTCTCTTTTAAGCATAAGGGCTATTTACCCTGTCCCAGAAGAATGGGGACAAGGTTTTTACTCAAGACTTTTCCTGGTACCCAGAAAAGACAATTCTGGCATCCTATCCTGGACCTGTCTATCCTAAACACATTTTTGGTAATTCCAAAATTCAAGATGTAACTCTTCATCAGCTGCTTCCCATGCTAGGCAAACATGCCTGGTTGGCAGTACTGGATTTAAAGGAAGCATTCCTGCACATCCCAGTAAGGGTATCTTGCAGAAGATACCTACGCTTCAGAGCAGGCTACATGCACTATCAGTTCTCTGCACTGCCCTTTGGCTTATCTACTGCTCCCAGGATATTCACAAAGAGCCTGGCTCATGTCATTGCATTTTGCAGGCAAAGAAACATTCAAATATACCCACACCTGGACGATTGTCTAATTCAGGCAGAAAGCCAGGACATACTATTAAATCATCTGGCATTTGTAAAGAAATTGCTAACCTCTCTGGGTTACACCATAAACGAAAAGAAATCACATCTTGTACCCTGCCAACAAATTGTATTCCTGGGAGCAAGCTTGAATACAACTTCCCAGATGGCCTACCTCACGCCAGAGAAAGAAGGTAATTTAATAGCCTACTTCAGACTACTGGCCACAAAGACCCAGCTGTCTGCAAGGAACATACTGCAAGCCCTGGGGTTCATGGCGTCTTGCATTCTACTAATTCCATATGCATGACTGCATATGAGGAAACTACAGTGGTATCTAAAAAGCCTATGGTGTCCACATTCTCAGGACCTAGAATCAATGATTCCTATCATACCTTCTCTAAAGATAGAGTTCCTTTGGTGGGCAGAGGCCTGCCACCAAAACAAGGGACTGCCATTCACTTTACCCCCTGCCAACCAAACCCTAACAGACGCATCAGACTGTGCATGGGAGGCTCACTTGACAGGGCAGTGCATTCAGGGCAAATGGAACCCAAGTCAAATGCACCTGCATATCAATCAATAAGAAATGTTAGCTGTACAGAATGCTCTGACAGCCTTCAAGGACCACATTCTTCCAGGGCAATTATTGGTAAAGACGGACAACATCACTGTTATGTGGTACATAAACAAGCAGGGAGGAACCCACTCATACCCTCTCTGCAGACTAGCCATGGCTCTGCGGAACACAGCTTTGAGCTACAAGTGCAACTACTGGCTCAATTCCTGCCAGGAAAGCTAAATACATTGACAGACAACCTCAGCAGAAATCTCATGGACCCACACGAGTGAAAACTGGAACTAAAGATGTTATATGTTGAGAAACAAATGGGGGAGCCCAGAGATAGACCTGTTTGCCTCCCCTCAGAACTACCAATTGGACAAATTCTGCACAAGGACTTCCCACAAACAAGCTTGGAAAGTGGATGCCCTGTCCTTCACCTTTTGCCTTTCCTCTCCAAAGTGCTACAAAAGATAAAACAGGACAAGCCAAGGACAGTACTGATTGCACCAGACTGGCCATGCCAACACTGGTACCCCCTCTTGCTCAGTGTGTCACTGCTGGCTCCATGGCACCTGCCTCAGACTCGTGCCCTGTGTCCCAGCAGGACGGCCAGATTCTACACCCACAGCTTCAAACACTGAACCTTGCAGCCTGGCTGATTACCTGATATATCTACATTACCATCCCTCAGTAAGCAAGTGATGGATGTCATTCTTGAGGCAAGGAGGCCTAGTACTAGAAAATCCTGTGCTGAAAAATGGAAAAGATTCTGTTCTTGGAGCCAAACTCAGGGGATGGGCATTGCGGTGCCCGATTTACCTCATATTCTTCAATACTTAACTGAGATGCTTCACAAAGGCCTTTCCTTTTCTTCCGTCAAAATTCTTGCCTCTGCCATTTCTGCACATTACAATACGGAGCCACCCCTCTTCTCTGTCCCATTGCTGAAGCAGTTCCTCAGAGGGTCCAAAAACTTAAGACCACCCAGGAGAGCCCCTACGCCAGCCTGGGACCTTAACTTTGTATTAGAAAAGCTCTCTTTTCCCCCCTTTGAGCCAGCTGCAAATGCAGAGTTGAAATTCCTTTCTTGGAAGACAGCCTTCCTTCTGGCCATCACTTCAGCAAGAATGCTGTCTGACTTACAGGCCCTCATGGCAGTGGAGCCTTTCATCATCTTTCATGTGGACAGGGTGTCCCTCAGGACCAATCCCTCCTTTATGCCCAAGGTGGTATCCCATGTGGCCCTTAATCAGTCCATTCATTTGCCATCCTTCCTTTCTAATCCACGGAACAAAGGGGAATGAATACTGCACTCCTTGGACGTGCACAGACTACTTAGATTTTACCTGGACAGGACTAAGCCTTTCAGGAAATCTGAGCAGCTGCTGGTTGAATTTGCTGCAGGGGCAAAGGGGAAGGCCATTTGGAAGCAAACTATTTCTAAGTGGATAGGCCATTGCATTAATTTCTGCTGTAAACACCATGGAAAACCTACCCCACAGGGGATAAGACCACATTCAACCAGGGCTGCATCTACCTCTACAGCCTTTCTCAATTGTGTCCCTACCAGGGACATCCTAGAAGCTGCTACCTGTAGTTCTGTGCATACCTTCACCAAGCATTACCACTTGCCAATTTTTTCTAACTCCAGAGCTGGCTTTGCCTCTGCAATCTTGCAGGGCCTTATAGCTGGTCCTAATGCTATCTAATGACCTCCTCCCATCCTCAGTTTTGGGAATCTACCCAAATGTGATGACTGCAACAGTGAAACACGAAGAACATAGTCCAGTTGTGTACACTTTACCATAAATGTAGATGTTCGAGTGTATTCACTGTTGCAGTCCTGGTTACCCTCCAGCCGCCTGACTTCTATTGGCTATACCTATTCTTGCTTACTATGCTTTAAGCTTTTTGGTGTATTTGCTTTTTGTTGGAGGCATAACCTTGTATATAATTGCTTCCCATTATGGGGTCACCTGACATCTGGGGCAAGAAAAACTGATGTAATGGCATCTGCTCCATGCTTTATACCCCCCCCCCCGACTACCTGCTGTCATGGAAGATGAGACAGCAACTGACGCAGGACCCAAGACTTTGATAATCAGGCCGACTCAGGGCTACCTGCAAGCAGATATCCCAAATGTGAGGACTGCAACAGTGAATACACTCGAACATCTACATTTCTAGTAAGTGTACACAACTGTACTTTTCTTGATATCCTGTCCAAATTTCCCCTAGTAGCATAAATATGATCTCTGGTCTCCCTTGAAAAAAGGCCACTAGCCAAGTCTGACTAAGGGATAGACAGATAAAGAATAAATTAAGATATAATCTGTAGATGTCAAAATTTTTTTCTTTGTATGTATATATTGTTTTACAAAATTTGATATGCAAATTACAGTTCTTAAGAACTCGTAGGCAAGTGCTAAGTATAATTTATTTATTTTACATTTGTTTGCCGAGAATGTCCAACTGAGCCAGTGGCCCTTTTTCAGCAGAGGCCCGGAGAGAAATGCTCCATTACAAAAACTTTACAACAATGCAAGAAGTTGATGATGATCAAGAATAGATAACTGTGATAAATATAGGTTGTAAATAGTTTATACTTAAACAGTAAAAATTGAGGAATTAATATAAAGTGGAAAAAAATAGTCAACAAACTAGCATGAAATAGCTTGTGCCATCATAGAGAAATGACTGATCAGTAACGCAATACCATGGTTTTAGTTGTAAATATTTATGAGCAAGAATATGGCTGGCTTGTTGCTATGTTAGTGTTACTTGTTCTAAACTGTGATAGTTAAGGCAATATTGATGTGAAGTACATCAAGGGAGGGAATATGGTGAAACTGTAGGAAACTTGAGATAGGTAGATAGGAGTAGTAGTGTAAAAGGAAAAACTTCAAAGATCAATACACATTAGGTTCAAGCAAGGCTCCCTTTATTACTTGCAGCAAGGAGACAAAGCATGTAGGTACAAGGTTTGTCTAACTTTCTGGTGGTCATTATATTACTCTTACACAGTTCTCTTCATCTCATAGAAAATGTTACTAATCTACTTCTGACATAGTTGGACACAGCTTTCTGTATATTACACAGAAAATGTTACCAAGCTTATTGCTGACATGGTCAGATTATTGCTGTCTTGCAAAAACATTTGAGAAAAACAACCTGGCCTTGGGCTTATTTTAGCCCACCTTGTCTCTTCAATTCTTCCATTGTACAACTCTAATACATGTGATACGTTTTGTCTAGATTCAAGGTACATTTCTAGCTTTAGTACAAGTAGTGCTGACTATAGTTTAAGCTTTGAAACATCTATTGTTTTCTTTATCAAGACTTCTAGCAGCTGCACATTTTTCTCATGGCATAAGCAGAAATAGAATGTCTCTTGTTAAGTTTCCAGTAGCTGCACATATTTTCATTGCATAAGCAGAATAAAGTGTATTTTATTAAGTTTCTAATAGCTGTGCAGATTCATGTAGTATGAATGGAATAAATGTATTAACCCTTTTAAGCCTTTAATGTACTAAGCATGCACACTGATATTATGCATTTTCCTAACATTTCCCCCCTTTTAATACTTTTATTCTACTTTCAAAACAAGCATAAACAGTTTTTTCTTCCCTTAACCTCTTCCTACTCAGGATTTGCAGTTAAGAGAGTCATTTAGTTTAAACCCATGAAAGCA
This sequence comes from Protopterus annectens, assembly GCF_019279795.1. NCBI lineage: Eukaryota > Metazoa > Chordata > Ceratodontiformes > Protopteridae > Protopterus > Protopterus annectens. The sequence goes on from NC_056740.1 coordinate 250,627,151, forward strand.
TTTTCAATTTTTCAGTAACTCTTCGAGTTCGGCATCTAGGTATAAGGTTTCCGAAACTGAAATGTCTACAAAATGTTTGATTAGTCTTTTTATGCAGGGGATGCAGCAGCACCCACACAGTATCAGTAGAGCTATCCCTACACAGATGGCAATCAGAATGTTCATCAGGATACTGCCTCACGCCCCAAACAATTTCTGGAAAAAAGTCCGTCAATGGATTTGGTCCTGGTTTGGTCATGACCGACACCTGCTGGATTACCTCAAGATGATTGTCTTATCTCGTGTTTGTGGTCAGGAATATACGAACAGCACTCCTCCTGGATTAAAGCGCACGTACCTCCTCTCCCCGCTAGGGTGAAGTCAAGAGCCATGCGATTTTGAAGTACCACTGTTCTCATGGCAGTCAGTTCATTGGTTACCAATTCTAGGGCAGAAGTGGTTGCATTAGTCATTATTTCGAGAAGCTTAGACAATTTTCTCAGTTCCCAGATTGATTTTGTTGCTCCATATGCTGGTAATATGCTTGCCCACAATATGACAGTATCACTCAGATCCATGTGTGATAGTCCTTTGTTATTTCCAGGGCCCAAGTCATGATGGTATTTCCAGGGTGCATTGATTTGTCCCACTGGATTGACAGGCTTCTTGATTTCTCTGACATTCCGAATCTTCCCTTGAGGTAAAACTGTCGTGTGTCATATGGCCGGAACCAGATATCCCAAAAAACAACTGCCGGACCAATTCTCGGGTAGCCATTTATATGCTTTTCTTCCTCATATAAAGTAACTATCTTCCACTTTAGTAGTAACTTTACTATACCCTTGCTCTGCATGAAACATTTTTCTGTCAATTATAGACAGTCGTTTGTAGAGATCAGCATTAAGTTTTACTTCTTTAATTGTCCTATGCATCAGTTCAACAAATGAATCATAGCTCGTGTTGCAGTAGAATCTGATGTTATCTGATTTAGTGTAGCATTTATAGGGAACAGTTACATTGCAATAGCTCCAACCCACCTCGACTGTATCATTCTTATAAAAACACACAGTTCCTTTCTGTCGAATAGACAAGTGCAATGCTACCTTATCTTTTGATGTGACATCTGATGTATCATGAATTAAGTTTTCCCAGGTCTTGTTAGCCCCTGGGGGAACTGCAGTTAACAGTAGCCCCCCATATGCTGTTGGTAAAGCCGTGCAAATCCAGCAATTCGAAACATTGAAGGTTTCAGCATACACATATTTAATTGCCTGGTAAGTATTAAAGTTCGGGTGCCACTCTGCACGCTTATTTAGTTCTACTCGCGTGGCTGAGAAAAGAAATGGCCACAATAAAAAGATTATTGTCACCAGTACAGTCAACAGGATGGTCATGTAATATTTTTGTGGAAACGATTGTTCTGCATTTCCGTTTTCTCCGGTTCTGTCAAGTAGGTGTATTTGGATCTTACTGGATTCTGCCATCTTATTTTGGACACGTGATCTTACTCTCTGCCCTAATAGGACCTTCAGCACCGATAGTTTCTTCACTGGGTTTGAGACGGATCAGTCATATTGATCTGACCTTCCTTTGTAGCCAGACTTTGTGCTTAGGGTCCCGATGGAGAGGTAAGATCTTTGTCCAATTCAAAGTTCTTTACCAGCTTGCAGTGCGTCAGGTGTATCTGCTATTTTGACTGCAGTAGGTGTTGAAAGAAGCACCTGGTAGGGACCTTCCCACCTTGGCGATGCCCAGTTCTTTCGCTTCACGATTTTAATCCATGCCCAGTCTCCTGGCGTCACTGCAACTTCCGATGTTTCTGTTTGTTTTTTTATCTAAAACAGAATTTGACTGCAACAGATGTTTAGAACTCAACAACCTTTTCATATATTCAGCTACTGTAAAATCAGCTTCCTGGTATGATGACATGAGAAGTTTCCACTGGGGTGTATAATAAGCTCTTCCAAACAGTTTTTCAAAAGGAGTCGATCCTTTTGCTGTAGGGACAGTTCTCATGCTCAACAGTGCCAGGGATAAACAGTACAACCAAGTTTTTCCTGTCTCAGCTATTAATTTTCTCAATTTGCTTTTTAATATATCATTATGCCTTTCTACCAGCCCTGCAGACTGTGGATGGTATGCACAATGATTTTTTAAAGAAATACCAAAATGCTTACTTAACTGCTGTATGGTTTGATTTACAAAATGTGTACCATTGTCACTGTAGATTCTTTCCAGAATGCCAAACCTAGGAATAATTTCCTTGACAAGTACTTTTTGCCACTGTAGCTGCATCCGGAGTTTTGGTTGGAAAGGCTTCCACCCACCTGGAAAACGTATCTATAATGACAAGACAATACTTTTTATTTTCACATTTGTTCAATTCTATGAAATCCATACAGATAGTGTGAAACGGATATGGTTGTGTGGGGAAACTCCCTTGCTTGGGCTTTATCTCCCCCTGTGCATGATGTTTATTACAAATCTGACACACCAAACAAAATTTTTTAGAGTAGTTTGTAAATCCATACGTTGTGAACACTTGGTTCACCAGTTGTACCATCCCCCCTGTTGAGACATGGCATTGCACATGGCTCAACAATGCTGCATGGCAAAACAAATTAGAGGGTAGTATCGTTTTTTCTTTCTTTAGAGATGTACAGCCCCTTTTCGAGGATCGCTCCTCGTTTTATCCATCACTGTTTTTCAGCTTGCGTAGTGAGTGTCTGCATTGTTTTTAACATGTCTAGATCTAAGGTTTCAGATAGTTGCAATTCCTTATTTAAAAGAAATACTTCTGTGGCTGCTTGTTTTGCAGCTGTATCAGCTCTCTCATTACCTTTTGAAATCCTATCCTGTTGCTTGGTGTGAGTTGTACATTTGCAAATGGCCACTTTCTGAGGTAACTGAATAGATTCTAAAAGATCTAAAATAAACTGTGCATGATTTATAGGTTTGCCAGTAGATGTTATCATTCCCCGGTTTTTCCACTGTTCTGCAAACACATGTACAGTGGAAAAAGCGTACTGGCTGTCAGTAAAAATGTTTACACATTTACCCTTTGCTAGGGTACATGCCCATGTCAGGGCAATCAATTCTGCTGCCTGTGCAGATAAATAGTGTGGTAAAGATTTTGCTTCTACAATCTCAGTATCAGAGACTACTGCATATCCTACTAGGTTGTTTCCTGCAGGACCCCTTTTGCACGAGCCATCCACGTAATATGTTACCTTGGCATTGTCCAAGGGGACGTCCGTGAGATCTTTTCTAGGTAGGGTCTTTTGCTCAATTACCTGCAGGCAGCGGTGGGGTGTGCCATCTGAAGGGGTTGGGAGCAGCGTAGAAGGGTTCAAAGTTGTACATCGTTCAATTGTCATGAGGTTGGCTCAACAATATAGTCATGCAGGAAAGATGCCTAGCAGGGGAGAGAGATGCCACTTTTTCTTGCAGTAAAATGATTGCGACTGCATGGGGCACTCTCAAAGTGAGAGGGTGGCGCAAGACTACTGAGGCTGAAGCCCGCACTGCCATTGCAGCTGCAACTACTGCTTGTACACAGTGGGGTAAGGATCGTGCCACTGGCTCCAGTTGTGATGAATAGTAAGCAATGGGGCGTTGCTTATCCCCATGCTGTTGTGTTAGTACTGATGCCATGTAACCCTGCTTGCAATCTACAGTCTGGAAAAACGTTTATGATAGTTTGGCAATCCTAGAACTAGTGAGGATGCTATTAACTGCTTTAGTTTACAAAAGGCAAACTCTGCCTCTGGTGTCCATTGTAACACATCCTGTGCTGCCATAGGCGTCTTATATACAAGGTCAGTTAAGGGTGCAGATTCCAAAGCGTAGTTTGGAATCCAGCTTCGGCAAAAATTAGTTGTACCCAGGAAGGACATAATTTCCTTCTTGGTAGTGGGTTTTGGTGCTTGTAAAATTGCTACTTTTCTGTCCTCATCTAACGTTCTACCTTCCTTGGATATTACATATCCTAGGTATTTAACCTGTTTTTTCCAGAGCTGCAGTTTGCCTTTGTTTACCTTATGTCCCTCAGCAGCTAAAAATCGTAGAAGTGTTATGGTATCTTTCTTACAATCCTGCTGGATGGGGGCCGCCAGCAGAATGTTATCAACATAAAGTAAAACCTGGCTACCTCTTTGTGGGTTGAATCCCGCCAAGTTGCTTGCCATTTCTTGTGAGAATATCATTGGACTTTCACAATATCCCTGTTGTAGGCGTGTATATGTATATCTTTTTCCCTGAAATATAAATGCAAACCAGTACTGGCTATTGGGGTGTGTCGGTATCGAAAAGAATGCGTTGCTAATGTCTACCACAGAAAAATACTTTTGTTGAGGTTTTAAGTCATTCAACAGGGTGTGTGGATCTGGCACTATGGGTGCCCTTGGTATTACCGCGTCATTTACAGCTTGCAAATCCTCGACCATACGCCATTCTCCATTGGCTTTTTTAACTGGAAATAAGGGTGTGTTGCATGGTGAATCGGGAGAGTCTATTAGTATCCCTCCTTTAAGTAAGGATGCTATAATAGGCTTTATCCTTGCCTCTGCATCTTTTCTTAAGGGATACTGTCTTTTTTGTGGTCTGAATGCTGACTTTGGCGTGATAGTGACTGGCCCCGCTGTACTAATGAGTCCTACATCTGATTTCCCTTTTGACCAGAGAGTCTCTGGTATACCTCGCAAGGCGTTTTCTTCCTCCTTTAATAGGAGTGTCCATCAGCTGTCTTTACTAGATTGTAAGTGCACAGCTAGGTTGGTCTGAGTTATCCAATTCAATTTTTACTTGTACCCCCTGTCCTGACAGTTCTAGTTCTGTCTGTTTCTCCCATCTCGTGGCTTTTTCTCCTAAGTCTGCCCATTTTATATTTTTGTTTTTAGTTAAACTGACATGTGGTAATCGATTAGATTTATAAAGTGCAAAAAACACCTAGGGCAGTGAACAGCTGGCTACACTGTTCCCTTCTGTGTCCCAGTACAGGTTACGCAGCATCAGTCTATTTGTATGATTCTTAAATAATTCTTTCTCATATTCCTTATCAGGTCCTGGTGTGTTACAGAAATACAGGGTACAGTGCAACAGGTGTTGCTTGTCAATGTCAAGGGAGGGAAACTTACTGATGGCTATACTCATTAGTTCCCCGGTCACAGTCCCTGGACCAGTCGTAACCAAGTCCTGGCTGTACCAGTAAAACCTTTCACCCTCCAATTGCACCACAAAGGTATTATTTTGTCGCTGTGCTTCCATACTCTGCATGGTTGGGACTACTGCTATACCAAATATCTGCATGAGGTCTCTGCCCAAGAGATTTACTGGGCATTTTGCAGAGACTACAATTTTGCTTTTCTGTGTTAATCCTGAAACTGGATCAGTTATTGCAATGTTATGGGAGAGAGGCTCCCGGTACAGCTGTCCATTAGCTGCTTTGACCAGTATGTAATCAGGTGACTCTGTTTTCTGGTAGTTTGGAGGGGTGTATCAGGGTCCATGATGCCCCTGAATCAAACAAAAATTTGACCTCCCTTCCTTCTACCAAGAGTGTAACTTCTGATTTTGTGTCTGTTAAATAAAGCTCCAGGCTCAACAAAGCTAGATCTAATATTTCGTTTTCTTCATTGTCACCAACGTCCTGCACTTCTCCCTCTTTCACATTCTCGTTTGTTCTTTCTTTACTTGCCCCTTCTGGTGATTCTTGACTATCATATAGTCAGTCCTCATCCTCCTTGTCTTCCGTTGTTGCCATGTTATTTTTCCTGCAATCCCTTGCCAAATGTCCCTTTTTACCACATTTAAAACATTCTCCCCTTTTCTTATGCCCTTCAAAGTCCTCTGATCGCTGATCAGACTGCTTGTTTCCCTTTGCATTTTTCTTTCCCTTTTTCCCAGACTGCACTACGTAAACTTCTGCTCCGTCTTCTACAGAAAATACTTGAGCTTTCTTTTTCTTTTTGCTATTAAAATGCCTTTCGGCATGTCTAGCATATTCAAATAATGATTGTCACCTGCTGGTACGATGGTCTACCATGTGTTTTGTAATAAAACTGCTTATAGGCACACTACTGCCTTTCAAAAATGCATTTTTTAACTGCTGTTCATATGGGGAATCTTGCGTTTGATCTTCAGGAACCTGCATTCCACAGTGGTTATTAAAACATTCTAACAATCTGGCATAGTACCGGTCAATTGTTTCACCTTCTTGTTGGATGCATTGATTAATGCAAGTCCAGTCTGCCCTAGGTTTCCATTTTTCAGAGATGCGGTCTGTAAGACCTTTTACTCTTGTGTCTAATTCTGCTCTGCTATGTGGGAGGGGTCTTTGTGCAGCGTCACGAGGGTTCCAGTTGCCGCAAATCATGTACCAATCTGGCCCTACAGTTTGTCTAACTACTTTTTCTACTTCTCCGTTTAAGTTACAACTTAACCTCATTCCTTGTAAGTCTTCTGAGAATTTTCTAAAATTAATCTTCGGATGGGGAATTCCCTCAGTGGCTTTCCGGAGTCCAAGGTCTATATACTAAGATAGTTGGGTCCTGATTGTCCTGCCTGAGGATTAGGTACTTCTATAAGCGGGCATATTTCTTCTTCTTCTCCTATAGATCGTGAATGCTTAACTATTTGCCATAACTCAGTATCTTCTTCTGAATTATTTGCCTTTGTTCGGGACCTGGTCCCGATGGGATCTCTGATTTTAGTTAGTTTTATAATATCTCTATCTTTAGTGACCACAGGATAATAGTGGGGGTGGACTAACCTGTTCACTTGCTTCATATTCTGGTAAGGGAGGCGGAGGTGCTGATGCTATTACTAAGTTATTATCCTCCTTATCTAAAAACATTGCTTTTGAATCTTTGTTCCTTTGGTCCCTACGGTTTACTTCCTCCAGCCACCTGTGTGCTTGAGGAATTCCTAACCGCCGTTGCTTTTTTACCTGACCCTTGGAATCGTTTTTGAGTTGTTTGATAAGTTTGATAAGCAAGGATTTTTCTAATTTTCCGTCGAATTCATATTTATTAACCCATTTTGAAAAATATCTAATATTATAGGCGCGTTGCGACTACATATATTTTGCGTCTTCCGTTAACGGCGGGTTCTGGGGTGTTTTTGTGCAATTATTACCCATTTTATTTTACCTTTGATTGTTACGTAACTTCTCATTTTTAACGTGTACCACGGATTTTGTTATAGTCTCTTCAGAATGACTGCCTACTTATTCTGTTTCTCCTGATCTATGACAAGACAGTACTCTTTTTTTTTTTTTTTATCCCTGACTGTAAGAAAAATACAATCTGATAAAAAACAGTACACATCTAGTCCCTGATCTGAAACAGAAAACAGAAAAAAGTAGATTCACCTTACCTGAGCCCACGTGATTAATCACCGATTCGCGGAGACCCGTCCTTCAGTCACAGATCAGAAAGTGGCTGGCCTCTTTTGACGACAGTTCAGTCGGAGGACTTTCCATATAAGAAGAACCGATTTGGTTTCTTCCCCGTACAGTTTCAGCCACCTGGCCGTCTGATCCGAGGTGAAGAGAGGGTTCCGGTCTGAAGGACCAATCTGTAAAAGGAAAAACTTCAAAGATCAATACACGTTGGGTTCAAGCAAGGCACCCTTTATTACTTGCAGCAAGGAGACAAAGCATGTAGGTACAAGGTTTGTCTAACTTTCTGGTGGTCAGTATATTATTCTTATACAGTTCTCTTCATGTCTCATAGAAAATGTTACTTAGTCTACTGCTGACATAGTTGGACACGGCTTTCTGTATATTACACAGAAAATGTTACCAGGCTTATTGCTGACATGGTCATATTATTGCTGTCTTGCAAAAACATTTGAGAAAAACAACCTGGCCTTGGGCTTATTTTAGCCTACCTTGTCTCTTCAGTTCTTCCATTGTACAATTTTAATACATGCGATACGTTTTGTCTAGATTCAAGGTACATTTCTAGCTTTGGTACAAGTAGTGCTGACTATAGTTTAAGCTTTCAAACATCTGTTGTTTTCTTTATCAAGACTTCTAGCAGCTGCACATTTTTCTCATGGCATAAGCAGAAATAGAATGTCTCTTAAGTTTCCGGTAGCTGCACATATTTTCATTGCATAAGCAGAATAAAGTGTCTTGTATTAAGTTCCTAATAGCTGTACAGATTCATGCAGTATGAACGGAATAAATGTATTAACCCTTTTAAGCCTTTAATGTACTAAGCATGCACATTGCTATTATGCATTTTCCTAACAAGTAGTGAGCTTGAGATAGGTAGAGAGAAATTGGAATTCCATGAGAGAAAGGATAGTTTGGATTTTAGAATTTAGTACGGGAAGAAGTATTTTGCTTGTAAGAACAAGGAAGGACAGAATGATGTACTAGTGCAGGAGCAAAGCTTGTTTATAGTTAGGTGTTCCTTAAGCAGTAGTTTAAATTTGGATATGTTGCTAGAATCTATTGTCTGAGGCATGCAATTCCAGGACTTAAATATGTGGTGGGAGAATAGAGAGTTACTGTAACAATTATTAGATTTAGTTTGAGTAGTAGTTTGTTGGAGGATCTTAGTTTCCTGCCGTTGGAGCAGGGTTGCACTAAGCTCTTTAGTGGACAGTTGTCTAGATGTGGAAAATGGAATGAATGAATGAATTACAATTAGTTGGTTGAGCGATAGAAGATTGGGTAGTTCAATCCAGTTTAGTTTATGAAGTGCTGTGCAGTGATGTGATCTGTAAGGGAGGTTAGTAGCGAATCATGCATTTTTTTATAGCAGGACTCCAGTTTGTTTAAATCTGATTTTATGAGATTAGCAAATATTGGTGAGGGAGGGTAGGGCGTAGATGAGTCCTAGCTGTAGAATGTCTAGTGGCCTTGGTTAGGTATGGCTTGACTCTGTATTTATTTTAGCTAGATTTGAACTTCCAGTCAGCTGTATTCTTTATCTAAACTCACTGCTCACTGCATGTGTACCTTGCACCACAGAAATGGGTATGTGTTAAATATTTCATTGTCATAAATAACCTGCATTCATGTTTTCTTGTTTTTGGAAATGAATAAAAATATTTAAAAAAAAAAAGAAATGGGTATGTGATGAGTGGTTTTAGAAAATAGTAGAGCCAGCTTTATCAAGTGACATATGCTTTAACTGCAGGATCTCTTAATTTTAATAAAATTATAAATGATTGAGAAAATTGCTGATATTTGTAACAAGTGTGATGCTGCAAATTGCTAATCTTTTTTTGATAAAATAATGTTTGCAGTAGTTGCAAGTGCTACTTTCGGTATATTTTCACCCCTAAGTTGTAACAAATTGTAAAAACTGAAATGGATTTAATTTGTCTTCTAGCATTGTTTCAGCCCATTCCTTTGGGCTCTCGAGAGTTTGAAGAAGTGATAACTATACTGAATACCTCTTACTTGGAGATGTCTTCTATAGGCAACTTCAGCTACAGGAAAGCTAGTGCTGTGCACAATGAACTGTTTGAAAAGGAGGCAAGTAGGAAAATAGCTTTATGTTCTTCAGTTTTCTTTATAGGAGTTTGGAGTTTAAAAAAATATTTTGATTTTTTTTGTTTCTGCTTTTGCAACAGTTCATTGAGAAGCGCAGGGAATTGAAGAATGAAGGTCGCACTGAAAAAGAACTTGCAGAAACATACGCGTTTTTACTAGTTGATAGATCCCAGGTTGGTAATAAGATACAGTACAGTTGGATTTTTTAGAGTCTGTGTTATCTTTATTTAGTTTTTTAGAGACTGTATTTTCTTTGACGTGTCTTGACACTAAATTGTTTTGCAAGTATATTTCTTAACAATATGTTAAAAAAATTTTGTTTGAGGCGTTACCCAGTCCTATTTAGGAAGTGGAACAAATCATGAGCTGATGGGTAGCATTAAAGGAAAATTTCTCCCTAAAACTAATGTTCATTTATAGTTGCATACATTTTCATCACATCTTATTGTTTACTGTACTAATGTATCAAAATAACGTTTTTATGGTTTACTGCCAAGAAAACAAAGCCCTGGCAGACCAAACCTTACACACAAAAAGTAATGTACTTCATGTGATCGAAAGACCATATGATTGAAATCGAGAAGATCTAATCTTGGAATGTTGAACTGGCTTATACTCTGGAAGATGGCATCACACATTCAGCGTTTTTTTTTGCAGAGGGGCAAACTCCATGTGCCTATTGTATATACCAGCTCTGAGCTAGCTCAACATTGGGGAAAGGGAAAACGCCCGCCCCTTAAATCTTCATGGTTTGATCATATAAAATGTACCCGAAAAAGTATATGCAAATCCTACATTTTGACATGCACACAAAACAAAGGATAATTTTTTTTTTCAAATGCAATTGATTTTTGTAGGGGGTTGCACATTTCTACATTCCTGTGTGTGTTGCGTGAAAGTTATTTTGTCACTGCAGTTAAAAACTTTTATATTAACACCATTGATGCAGTTAAGATGAGTTTGTGGATGTAGTAAATGTCTTCAATACAGCACGACATAATAAGGTGTTAACAGTGGAACAGCTTGGTTTCAACTAGTATGTAATCATACTTGTGAAGAACTGGCTGAGTAGTAGTTGAGTGAAGACTGGTCATGTGTTTTCTGATTGTAAAATAATACATAGAGGTATACAGAAGTTGATCAGTCTTGTGACCATTTTTTGTTTAACATATTTGCCAGTGCTTGTAACTGATTGGATTTGTGTCAACAAATTTGCTGATGACACCAAAATAGATAGTATTGTTACCAGTGTTAGTCAACAAAACAGACTTCATCAGTTTTGTGGACTGTCTAATAGTATAGTAAAAGTAAAATTTGGGTTCCAACAATACCAGTAAGTGTAGTATGCTGCATTATGGAAAGTTGGACCAAGTATCTGTGTACAGTCAATATTGGCGTACTGTCAACTGCTAAAACAGCAAAAGATCTGGACCTAGCTATGGATGATGTGTTTATTTCAAAAACACCGTGACAGGTATCAGATGATATGCTCTTCTCATGGAGTTGCTATGTACTCTAGCAAGCAGAAAGGCAGAATTCCTGATTCTTCTTTACAAGTCAGTAATGAGGCCAATTATGGGGTTCCTACAACACAGCTTAAAAAGAACCCAAAAAGCATTAAAGAAAAGGTTAGCATAGAGTATATCCGTGTCTTTTGTGAACATCATATTAAAACTAGTAATAACTTTTAGCTCATGTTCTAAGGTTTTATATTGCTCTAAAAAGTAGTTTTAATGTCAGAGCAGGAGGATTATAGAAATGCTTCTGGTTTCTGTTAGAGCAGCATCAAGTTTTGGAAGTTTAAAAAATAGATCTATAGGCAGGGCTGCTGGGAAATGGCTCCTTGATAGCCTTACTGGAGACATTGAGCTTGTATAGCTAACTACATTGCAACTAAGATGGATCAACTAAAAAAACATGGTCACAAAATGTAATTGTGGGCAGGGAACAGGAGGCTTTAGGTGACTGTTAGATGAAATGAAGTTCAGTTATATCTTCTGAACGTAGAGGACCCAAAGCCTTTAGCAGTCCTCCCAGTTTTTCAGGTCTGCGAGGACAGCTTTCTCTGATGTCCTTTTGCCTTACCATCACTCACCTGCTCCTGAAAAAAAAGGACCTATTTCTGTAGAGTATAGGCAGATAACAAATGCCTTTATAAAAACTGAATAGCAAACTTCAGTCATTTCTTTAGAAGCTGCTAGGGGTCTAAGCTGACTCAAAGGTTTACTGTGCTTGCTATTGATGAAAAGAGCAGACTTGGACCATTTTGTGAAGAAAGCTCCCACTGCTCCTTTGGCATCTAGGGCTATTAATTATCAAATAAACCATAATTGTTAGGGTGAGATCAAGTAAACTGAGCATACATCTTCAGAAGTCTGACTAGACTGCCTTTAAAGTGGGAAATTTGTCACTAAATGATATGATAGAGTGAATGATTGTTGCAGGCAATAGGATTTGGTACTACAGTTAGAATGCATACTTGGCTGATACAGCGGCCCATTCCAGATCGTGTAAAGGGGTAACTGCTGAACTTTTCTGGACAATGAATTGCTTTTTGGGCTTCTTTCTCAAGAGATTTTCAAAACGGTGGAAGAGGAAGACAAAACTATGCATCTTGAGAAGCAGTTATTTCACCTGCCTGCTTCAAGGTGTAACAGAAGCAGTTCACCTAAACGTTTGGCACTTTTTACAGAAAACAAAATTGAACAGAGCATTTTAAGTGAATGGGGTTTTTGAGGGGGGGAGGCTTGGAAAAGTGCAGGGGTAGTGATGGGCAACAACACAGGGGGAGAAACTTAAGTACTGTCTGCTTCAGGAAGGAAATAACCAGATGTCCTTCATGGATGCATCTGCAGTCATAACAAATGGGTTGTCCTGTCGTCAGGCAGCCCTTCGGTCGGCCGGATTCCAAAGTCCGGGTCCGGCTTCGGCTGATGTCGCACTCCACCCGACGTCATCTCTGCTGGTCTTCGGGTATAAAGGCATCAGCCGATGCCATTTTCCTCAGTCTTTCTTGCCGCGTGGCGCCCGAAGCAGAAGCTGTTCGCAAGTGCCGGTCGGTCAGATCCAGAGATTACTACTACCGAATACTACTTCGAAGACTTCTAAAAAGCTAAGTACCCCGTTGGGGACTCTTTCTTGCCTCAGCCGATGTCAGAAAAAGTCAATAACTGTTTAACTTGTGGGAAACAAATACCTCATAAAGATTTCCACTCTTACTGTTTGCCTTGCTTAGGCCCAGACCACGACGTAGCAGCCTGTTCGGCCTGTGCTTCCTTCAACCGACGAACGCTTAGGCGTCGGTCGGAGTTTGCTGAACAGTTTTTCGGCTCAGATTTTGCGTACATTATGCCGTCGGATCCTCCGACTTCCCAAATTGTTAAAAAATGCAAAGAAAAAGACCGACACTCGCGGTCCGCGGTTTCGGCCGAAACCACGGTTAAGCAAGCCGCGAGTGTCTGTTTCGGCCGAAACCGAGAAAACTGGTCAATCTTCAGCCGAATCCATGACTACTACTGAGGCTCCTGCTACCTTTCCTGAATCAGCCTCAGAAATTTTACCTACAACTGTGGTTCCTACTGATCTATCAGACACCATCCCTTTGGATATCTCTACCCCAGCACGTGGTGCTGCTAGGCCTCCTGCAGCCATGTCTATTAAGGCCTTTGCCAGGGCTAAAGTAGCCAAATCCGCTAAATCAGTGCCTGTTAAACCACCCTCACTCAGGCCCACTTCTAGTTCACAAATGCTGACTCTGGCAGAAGATTTAATATCCTTAATTAGGTGATCCCAATCTCACCCAGACAGGGCCTCTCAGCCCCCAGAAAAGAGACCTAGAGCAGAGCCCCCCGAGCCTGTGTCCTCTGATGATTCTGCGGATGACTCAGACATTACAGACCAGCCAGAGGCTCCTTTTTCCAATTATGAAGATTCAAATGCTGAAGAATCCATTCCAGCTGCCTCTCCACCAGAGGAATTCTCCTTTGGGGAAACCTTACATGCCATGAGAGAACAATTCCAATGGCAGGGACAAGATTTCCCAGATTCAAGAAAGAGGCTTAGGACTTTTCTGCACTTACCACAACATAGGCCCTTAGCTATACCTCCTGTCCTATCTGTTGTGGATGATGCATTTAATGATGTCTGCACTGCACCTGATTCTTTACCCCCAGCCCCTGCCAAACCAGATAGATTTTACAGGGTGCCAGACACTCATCACCACCTATACAAGGCCCCACTGGCAGACCCCGAAACTATATCCCAGGGGCGTAAGGCAGTAGCCTCGACCACAGCAAAAAACCCTATTCCCTCTGAAAGGGAATCCAGGTCCTTAGAGAGATGGGGGAAAAAAGTCTACACCTCTGCTACTCTCTCAGCTAGAGCTTTAAACTGTCAGTTTCACATGATCCAATACCAAGAGTTTATGCTTGATCAGTTAATTAAAAAGCTGTCCTCTGATGAATCTTTAGATAAGAAATATGTATTAGAAATGGTGAATAACATCCAACAGGTTAGTAACCATTCCTTAAAATGTGGCTATGATGCACTGGAGGCTTCATTTAGATCAGCCATGACTGGCACAGTAATAAGAAGGCATGCATGGTTGAAAGAACAGGTCTTGCGGATCATGTTAAAGCTAAGCTATTGGATGCTCCTATGGATAAGGCCAGTCTATTTGGGGAACCTGCCCAGCAGGTAATGAAGAAAATGGAAGAGAAGGCAAAATCTGTACAAACAGTTAAAGATTTCCTACAGGTTCAGCCCCCAAGGTTTAGCAGGAACTGGCCTGCCAAAATTGGTCCTTTCCTGACTCCACAAGATCACAAAGGGGCAGGAACAGACGCTCTAGGGGCAGAAATCAATCCAGAGGAGGTGCCTACAGAGGACGACAGTGGCAAGGCAATAACCGAGGCACAGGCACAACCACTGCCACTGCAACAGGACAATCACAGTGACTTGACTCTGACTCCGCCTACCAGGGAGCAAATAGCAGCACCATTAGGCGGAAATTTAGCCTTATTCTCGAAAAATTGGCACTATATTACAAAAGACAAGTGGATTTTGCAAACCATAGACCAAGGCTACCGGTTCCACTTCCACACTTTACCAGTAAAAGAGGAATGCCAAACCTGCCCCAAATCAAAAATAGAAGCCCTGCACCAGATAGCGGAATTAATAAAGATGAGAGCTGTGGAAAGGGTACCAATAACAGAACAGGGCAAAGGATTCTACTCCAGACTCTTCCTAGTACCAAGAAGAGAAAAACTGGAGACCTATTCTCGACCTGTCCATCTTAAACACATACATCATTGTCCCAAAATTCAAAATGCTGACCCTACAGCAACTTCTTCCCATGCTGGGCAAGGAGTGTTGGCTGGTAACTCTAGATCTCAAGGAGGCATACCTGCACGTCCCCATTCGACCAAATTGCAGAAGATACCTCAGATTTCTTGCAGGATCAGAGCATTATCAATTCTCAGCATTGCCCTTTGGCTTATCTACTGCGCCCAGAGTATTCACAAAATGCCTGGCATCAGTAATCGCTCACTGCAGAGTACAGGGAATCCAAATTTATCCATACCTGGACGACTGCCTGTTACAAGCGGACAACAAAAGCAAGCTGACAACAGATTTACAAAGGGTCATTTACTTGCTACAAGGCCTGGGATACACAGTCAATTTACAAAAGTCAAGGCTGATACCATCCCAGACAAAAACTTTCTTGGGCGCGGAATTGGACACAGTAAAACAGATGGCATTCCTAACTGCAGAAAAACAAAAAGAGCTCCCTCTTTACTTCTTGGCATTAACAAAGCAGAACAAACTAACAGCAAGAAAAGTTCTGCAGGCCTTGGGCTTCATGGCATCATGCATAATCTTGGTCCCACATGCCAGACTGCATATGAGAAAGTTACAGTGGTACCTAAAGAATTTATGGTCTCAACGCAGGCACAGCTTAGAAACAGAAATACCACTAATCCCATGCTTGAAACAGGAGTTCCTATGGTGGGCTCGGGCATGCCAGTTAAACCCAGGCTTACCCTTCCACAACTTTCCAGCAAACCAAACCATCACAACGGATGCCTCAGACCTAGGATGGGGGGCACACATGCTGGACAAATGCGTACAAGGACTGTGGACTCAGGACCAGCTGCACCTGCACATAAACCAAAAAGAGATGCTGGCAGTAAAACTGGCAATCCTAAAATTCAGACCATTCCTCAAAGAAGGCCATTTGATGATAAGGACAGACAACACCACAGTCATGTGGTACATCAACAAACAGGGAGGCACTCATTCTTACCCCCTATGCAGAATGACTTTGGACCTTTGGAATCTGGCTCTCAGCTACAACATCCAGTTACAGGCAATATTTGTACCGGGAAAAGAGAACACCCTAGCAGACATTTTAAGCAGAACCACCTCGGATGCTCACGAATGGATGCTACACCCAGACATCTTCAAGGCCATCACAAAGAAATGGGGAATGCCACAAATAGATCTATTCGCTTCCCCACAAAATCACCAGCTCAAAAAATTCTGCACAAGGACATTCCACCCACTTGCATGGAAGGTGGACTCTTTATCCTTCAGCTGGAAAGGCCTGACAGCATATGCATTTCCACCTCTTCCCTTGATGCACAAGGTACTACTGAAAATCAAAGAGGAACATCCAAGGATAATTCTGATAGCTCCGAACTGGCCAAGACAACACTGGTACCCATTGCTGAGGAGCATGTCTCAGGAGAAAATGTGGTCAATACCCCTGATGCCTCTGATGTTAACTCAGAACAACTACAGCATCATACATTCAAACCTAAAAACCTTGCAACTGACTGCCTGGAACTTCACATAGCAGTAACTAACCCAGACCTCTCGCAAAGGGTTAAAGATATTATCCTTGAAGCCCGCAGACCTTCAACAAGAAGGAACTATGCAGGAAAATGGAAAAGGTTCGTCATTTGGAGTACTGAAAGAGGAAAAGATGTGTCGAATATAGATATTGCTAACATTCTGGAGTACTTGGCAGAGCTTCTACATACAGGCCTGTCCTATTCCTCCATCAAGATACATGCATCAGCTATTTCAGCAGAATACAGCTTTGGTCCTCCTGTCTTTTCACACCCTCTACTCAGGCAGTTCCTCAGAGGGATCAAGAATGTAAAACCTCCTAGGAAACCACCATTACCAGCATGGGACTTGAATTTTGTACTAGAAAAGTTGACACTCCCTCCGTTTGAACCAGCAGCAACAGCAGATCTACAACACCTGTCATGGAAAACTGCTTTCCTACTGGCAATTACTTCAGCAAGGAGGGTTTCGGAACTACAGGCCTTAATGGCAGTGCAACCCTTCCTAATCTTCCATCAAGATAGGGTGTCCATGAGAACTAATCCTACATTTATGCCTAAGGTGGTATCCAGAGTGTCTTTAAACCAGGCAATCCACCTACCTACCTTCTTTCCCAATCCACAAAACAGAGGTGAAAGAATAATGCATACCTTGGATGTACATAGACAGTTACGCTACTACCTGGACAGAAACAAAGGTAACAGAAAAACTGACCAGCTATTTGTAGCCTATGCAACAGGAAGGGAAGGAAAAGCAATCTCCAAACAGACAATCTCCAAATGGATAGGAAATTGCATAAGATTCTGTTACTCCTACCATGGAAAACCAATTCCACAGAACATAAGACCTCATTCTACAAGGGCTACAGCCACTACCACAGCTTTCTTAAGAGGAGTGGCAACCAGGGACATTATTGAGGCGGCTACTTGGACCTCCGTGCATACATTTGCCAAGCATTATAATTTACCTCTATATTCTAGATCCCGAGCAGGGTTTGCCACTGCTGTACTGCAAGGGATCCTGACTACACCATAATTATTATTCCTCCTCCCCTAGTTTGGCTATGGTATTCTACCCATTTGTTATGACTGCAGATGCATCCATGAAGGACATAGTACAGTTTTGTACCTACCATAAATGTAGATGTCCGAACTGGATAGCATCTGCAGTCAGGATTACCCTCCCTCCTTCCCCTCTGCGGTACTCCTAGGGTATTTACCCTCCTAATAGCTAGCTGGGGGGGGGGGGGGAGTCTCTTATGGTGTATTTGTTTGTATATATGTACATACATGTTTATTTTTTTTTTGTGTTTGCCTTCTACTATTTTGGAAACATTGGCATTTATCCAAAATTTAGCTTTCCAAGAGGGCAATTGGCATCTGGGGCAAGAAACACTGAGGAAAATGGCGTCGGCTGATGCCTTTATACCCGAAGACCAGCAGAGATGACGTCGGGTGGAGTGCGACATCAGCCGAAGCCGGACCCGGACTTCGGAATCCAGCCGACCGAAGGGCTGCCTGACGACAGGACAACCCATTTGTTATGACTGCAGATGCTATCCAGTTCGGACATCTACATTTATGGTAGGTACAAAACTGTACTTTCTGGCTGTGCTTCCCAACCCATTCTGCTTTCATTTCACTACCTAATATCCTGCTTCAAGTTCATGGCAGCACTACCCTTCCATGAGAATGCATTCTGTCCTTCAGGATCAGATTCTCTAGCACTCCCTTTGCTGAGTCAGCTTCTGTGTTCATGACAGGATCACTGGGAGCAGGGGAAAGGTGCATTCTAGGTCCTTCAAGTCCCAAAGAATAATGGCCATGTAGACCCACCCTGGTTATTAAGGGTGGCCAAATTCATGACTCTGGCTGTTCAGATTCAGTTATTTTATTAGTTAACTGGGTAGGCAAATTGATCTGTCAACCCCTTTCATCAGCAACTCAGACTGTGTGCGTGTGTGTGTGTGTGTGTGTGTGAGAGCGCACACACACAAAAAAAAAATACACATCGAAGATATCAGATTGACTGGCGTAAAGTTTTGCAGCACTCATGTGACAGGAATACAGAGCAAAGATGTTCTTCGTGTTCACTGTTGCAGTCATCACATTTGGGTTATCCTGCCAGGGGTAGCCCTCAGTCGGCCCGAATACCAGAGGCTTAGTATTTCTGCGTTGGTTGCTGTCGCTCCAGGACTGACACAAGGTCGTCAGTGGTATAAAATCAGGCAGCCGACGCCATTACACCATTCTTTCTTGCCGAGGAACCCGAAGCAGAAGCAGTTTGCACAAGTGCCGGTCGGCCGCTACCTGAGTTTTCATTTCCGAATTGAAGTTGAAGTCTCCTAAAGCTAAGTACCCAGTTGGGGATAATTTTTTTCTTGCTCTAACCGATGTCGGAAAAAGTTAACAGTTGTTGCGCCTGGGGAAAGCAAATACCACACCGAGACTTCCATTCTTACTGCGTCACTTGTTTAGGCCTAGACCAGGAAGTCCCCCGCTGTCGCTTTTGTGCTTTGTTCAATGCCAGAATTGTACGTCATCGGGCCGTTATTGTGGATAGATATTTTCACTCTCAGTCCTCTAATTCCGATATGGCTTCGGTAAGCCATCCATCTACAGATTTTATGAAAAAACGTAAGGATACAGACAGAGACAGACCATACAGGTCCAAAACTGCCGATGACGCTTTCGCTAAGCTTAGTCGTCCGTTCTCTGGTCCTCAGTGAGATGCTTTTGCAACCCCTGATGCCCACTTCTGTGGATTCGCAGGCCGCTACCGAGACCCTTTCGGAGTTCTGTATGCCGCAAGACTCTTCTTCAACTAAGGATCCTGCGTGTCTCTACCTTGGATGGGTCTGGAGCCACTGAGTAGGCACCGGCTTCCGAGGAAGTACTTCGCACTACACATACTAGACATAGACCGACTTCTTTCACATCTTCACTTCTTTCTAAAACTACAGAGTTTCTAAGGCCCAGGGTACAAACACACCCAAAAAACTGAAGACCCAAGCTCAGACACCTGCTTCTTTGCCTCAGTCTCAAATGCTTAGAATGGCAAAATACCTTATTATCCTTATTGGGGGAAGCCAGGCTACCCCTTCCAAAAGAGAGAGAGAGAGACTTGTACCCAGTAGTTTTATCTGAACAGGAGCCCGATGACTCCGAGGCAACCCCTCTCTTATGGGGTTTCTGATGCAGAGGAATCCATTCCTTCTGCCTCTCCAACCGAGGATTTTTCATTTGGGGAAACCCTTCATACTTTAAGGGAGCATTTCCAATGGGAATGTCAGGACTATCCTCAGTCAAAAAAGCGACTCAGCAGCTCCTGTCCCGGATGTTGTGGATGATGTTTTTATGGAATCCAGTTTGACTCCTGACACCCTTCCTCCTGCTCCCAGGAAACCTGACTGGTATTAGAGTCCTTGACTCTCACAAATTTCTTTTCAAAAATCCTATTGTTGACCCAGTGGTCATCTCTCAAGGCCCTAAAGGAAGTAAAGCAACTTCAGTTAAGAATCCCATACCCTCAGATAGGGATTCCCGAGCTTTAGACAGATGGGGTAAAAAAGTATGCACCTCTGCTACTCTTGCTATTAGAGCATTAAATTGTCAGTTCCACGTGCTGAAATATCAGCAGCATACCATGGTACTCCTCAAACAAAAAATATCTTCCTTTCCTGCTTGTGCAGAAAATAAAGACTTACAAGAGCTAATGCATTCTGCAAGTCAAGTAACTAAGCACTCCTTGCAGTGTGGCTTTGACGCCCTAGAAGCATCTTGCAGGGCAGCCGTTACTGGTTCTGTCCTTAGAAGGCATGCTTGGCTTAAGGAACAGACCCTGCCAGACCATGTCAAATCCAAATTATTGGATGCACCATTGAAGAAAGACAACTTATTTGGCACCAAGGTAGAAGAAATCTTAAAAAAGGTGGAAGAAAATGCTAAATCTATGTAGACAAAGACTTCTTACAGGTCCAGTCTTCGAGGTTCAGTAGGTATTGCCCCTCCAAGCACTGGTCCTTTCCTGCCCTTTCCATGCCAGCTCAGCCCAGACCCATGGGAAGCAGACCCCCCCCCCCCCCCTGAGTAGCATCCCCAGGGAATGCAGAGATCTAATCAGTGGAGTTCCTCCTCTTCAAAAACAGGGAGTGTAAAGCCACCCCCTTATGGTAAGCACTCCGTGACTTTACACCTCCACCCCTTACGTCTGCCCACCTGCTTGTGCCCCTAGTAGGAAAAAACTCCTTCCATGCAAGCAACTGGGCCACTGTTACCAACGACCGATGGGTCCTCAACATAGCGTCCCAGGATACAAATTTTATTTCCACACTCTGCCAACCCCAAAAGGGTTCCCAGATCTTCCTCCAAGCCAGTGGGCAGAGGCCAAAAAGCAAGTCCTTTCCCTGCTCTCCATGAGGGCAATACAGCATGTTCCTGCAGAACAGATAGGCCAAGGTTTCTACTCCAGACTCTTCTGGTACCCAGAAAAGAGGGCATATAGCCTAGTACTTACCTATGAACCTATCTGCCCAAGGGCATTTAGAAGCCTAGCCAGAATGTGTTGGCTTTCGCCACCCGCTTAGATTAGTTCCCTGTGCCTCTGTCCAGCAGAGCCATTAGTTCCCTGCACCACTGTCCAGCAGAGCCAATGCAGTGATCCCCGGGGTAAATTTTCTGTTTCCCATCCACCCATCAAGGTTTCTCTTGAAGAGTGTTAGTGAGGGGCTCTGCCTGATGTATATTGGAATCCTGTTCCAAAGCATGGGGAGTCTCTGGGATAGGAACCTATCCCTCCAGCATGTCCTATTTATCGTGGTGGTGAGGTTTATATCTCTAGAGTGTGTGGCTCTCTGGGATTTGTTTTTTTTTTTTTTTTAGGTGGAGCATGTCCATCAATTCTGGGTTGGACATGGCCTTGTATGTCAGGCAGAGATCACCTCTGAGTAAGCGGTATGCAACTGAGTACAGCTGGAGTTTCTTGAGTCGGGCTGCATAAGGCATCTGTTTGAGGCCAGTAATCCTCTTGGTGAGGTACTTTTGTGGCCTTTCCAGCTGTTGCAGGTGTTTTGTAAGGTACATCCCAAATTGGGCGTTGTATTCTATGATGGGTCTAATGAGTGATGAGTAGAGAGGCACAATAATCTCTTTTGTTCTAGATGCGAACCCTTTTGTGATTAGGTGGGCCACATAGAAGGGTTTTCTAACCACCGTGGCACTATGATTATCAAAGGAGAGATTACTATCTACTCGGGTCCCCAGATCCCTTATTACATTTTCTGTATTTAGGGGACTACCACCTATGTGGTAGTTCGCAGGTATTTTGTTTTTTCCAAAGGGGATGACTATGCACTTTTTGGCATTTAGCTTGAGGCTGTGATTTTGACACCAGGTATCCGTCTCAGTGAGACCCATCTGAAGGGTGTCTGTATCAGCCAGAGAATCAATTATGGCTCCTAGTTTGCAGTCGTCTGCGAACTTGGTCAGCCATAGTTCTCCTATGCTTGCCTGTACCTCTGAGAAGTATATACCGAACAGGTGGTGTCCTAGGACTGAGCCCTGGGGGACGCCACTTGTAACTGGTTTAGAGTCGGACGTAGAGCCTGCAACTCTCACCATGTGGGTTCTAACCATGAGCCAGTTGGCAACCCATCTCGTGACGTAGGGGTTAATGTTCAAGCTGGTGAGCTTGTCTATAATACTAGAATGGGGAATGGTGTTGAAAGCCTTTGTGAGGTCTAGGTAGGCTGTGTGGACCTCCTTTCCCTCATCTAATGCCTTGGTAACCATCTCAAAGAATTTCACCAGGTTTAGGAGGCATGATCTGCCCTTAACAAAACCAAACTGGGTAGGGTCCAAAATTTGGAGGTTCCCATTGTCTTTCTTAATGAGTTCCATGATGACGCGTTCCATAGCCTTGCAGATCAGGCTAGTCAGGCTTATAGGGTGATAGTACCCAGGGTCCGTTGTGGCTCCACCTTTGTGGAGTGGGATAACTGTTGCTGTGAGCTACTCTATGGGTATGTAGCCTGTAGAGAGGCTGAGTTTGAATAGTGTGTTTAGGTGAGGGGTTAGTTCATTTTGGAGCTCTTGTAAGACACAGCCTGGGACCCTGTCTGGTCCCATTAAAGCTGTGTTTTTGGCTTTGGATAGGGCTGTTTTAACCTGATGCATTGGTGATTGACGGGGCCCTACATTCTTCTGGTATGCTTATGGGCCCTTTAGGGGGTGAGAGGGAGGTGAAGTTTGCACTAAACCTGCCAGAATGTATGCAATATCAGTCGGTTCAGTGTATTTTTATGCCATTCTGCACTAACTCAGAGCAGATCTGAGAGTTTCCACTTAGGTTCTTGACATAGCTAAAGAACGCTTTGTGGTTATCTTTGGAGTCATTGGCAATTTGTCTTTCAAAACCAGGCTTGGATGATTTAATGAGGGATCGTAGTTTCTTGCGGGTACTGATCAGGGATGTCTTTCCTTCTTGGGAATTTACTCTTTTCTGTACTAGTTTCCTCCTTCTATTGTATAGCTTGTTTATGGCAGGGGTCCACCAGACTGGTTTCCTTTTCTTGGAGGAGTGAGTCTTGGTTTTATTTGGGTTAGCACGATCCATGCATTCCGGCAGCTGCTCATAGAGTGCCTTTGTAAAGGTTTCAGCAGCTTGGACAGCATTGCCCTTCAACATGTGGGCTGTGAACCTTTCCACCTCGGTCTTAAGTAATGTGACGTTTGCTTTTGAAAAGTTTTTCATGGTGGCTTCCTTGATTGGGGGTGGGGCGGAATGTGGATTTCCAGAGTGATTAGTCTATGGTCTGATCTAACCAGCGAGGGGTTAACCTCCGGTGTGTAACACTGGTCACCCATGTTGGTGATGACCAGGTCCAGTATGTTGTTCCCTCTGTTGGGGGTGTTGGCCAGTTGATCCAGGGCGTTCAAGTTTATAAATTCTAGGAAGTGTTGGGCAAGGGAGTTAGTACTTGAGTAGTTCTTCCAGTTTATGTTTGGGTAATTGAAATCACCCAGTATTAAGGTGTTTGGCAGAACCTTCATATTTCCCAGTGTCTCCAGAAATGCGGAATGGGGATCCCGGGCCAAGGTGGGTGATCTGTAACAAGCTACAATTTGGATTGCAGTTTTGTCCATTGTTACTTGCACATGGATGATCTCTGATGCCTTGTGCTGCTCCACTAACCTGGCGGTGTGGGTAACCTTGATGAATATGGATCCACCCCCACCTTTTGTGGTTCGGTCCTGGTTCTGTGGCCGAAAGGTATGGTATGTGTTATAGCCTGTTAGTGCTGGGGTGCTCTCAGGAGCCTTAAACCAGTTCTCTGTTACTGCACAGATGTCGATGTTCTCCATATTGAGGAGTGTCTCGAGTGCGTGCATTTTGAGGATCCTGGCACCTGACAGGCAGTTAACTGTAACCTTCTTGTCCAGCCTAGTTAGTGGGACATCAGTATGCCTGACTATAGAGTCGCCTATTACTAGTGTGTTGGGTATGTTATTTTGCTTTTAAGGGCTGTGATTACGTGGCACACTGATTATGTGAAGTGTGTGTTTCATGGTTGGTGATGGTGTGTGGAGGTTGCTTGGATGTCTGCTTTGGAGGTCTCTGTTGCTTTTGCAGATTTTTATTTAGAGCCTCCGAGTATGTTTTCATGTATTCATGTGTGTTATTTGCCAGTGTTGGTTTGTTAGGTCTATGTGAGACTGGTGTTGTGTTGCAAGTATTACCCTTCACCTCTTGACTGTCAGTTCCAGTCTTGGGTTGAGAGAACTTTGCCTCCAGTTTGGCTCTATAATTGCATCTCTCTCATATATTAGTGTTTGGTGTTAGGAGGAGAGGGTTGTCTGTGTACATGAGGCAGTTGTGACGTTGCCTCAAAATGCCCAGATTCACCAGTTGGACTGGAGAGTACACAGGAAACTGCCCTTTGGACATGCCTGAATAGGTAGAGTAAGCTGTTTTTCTGATTGGCTGGTGGGGACGAATAGAGAGCCTTGTCCTTCTGGACAGTATAGGGCGTCTAGTGCTTGGGTTAATTAGTGCTTGCTATGAGTTTTAAGCAAGTGCTTGACTGTGAAATGAATTGTTTGAGTACTAAAGTTGAAGGTTTGTCTAGTTCCAAGGGAAAAATTGAAGAGTAGACTTTGTGTAGCCGAGAATAGTTTAACTCTAGCTAAATGTTGCTGCCCGGTACACACAACCGCACAAATGCGGTTTTTATAGCAGGGAAGTGAAAGAGATAGAAATTAGACCAAAATGGCTGATAAACTACTAACTTCTGGGCTGAAACCACTCCTCCAGGGACAGATAGGCTGCTCAAAGCTCCCCTCTCTCACAGGTGAACAGAGAAACTTCCTTCTATCCAAGTAAGATATGGGCAACACACAAACTTGTAACTCAGCCCTGGATTCAGCAGTCACCTGAAAACTGGACTATACTAGTTCAGAAAGGCTTGTGGCGCCCCATCCTCGATCTAGCCATTCTAAACACCTTTCTCGGGATTTCAAAATGCTCACCCTCCAGCAGCTTCTACCAACGCTTTCCAAGGATATTTGGTTAGCCACCCTAGACCTAAAAGAGGCCTACCTATACATCCCAATCAGGGAATCCTGCAGGAAATATGTCCGTTTCAGGGCAGGATCTATGCACTTTCAGTTCTCTGAGCTTCCCTTTGGCTCATCTCATTAGAACACTTCACCCAACTTCAGTAACTCTGTTAAGCCAACCAATCATAGTACTGTACTCACTTAGCACTGTTAATCTACTGCTCATCCCATCTCTCCAGGAGTTAGGGAAAACTACCCCAGCAATGTTGAGCTCTCCATAACAGCTAAAACCAGGAGAAGACATATTGTAAATCCAATGTATCCTTCTCAACTAAAACTAGGAGAAAACATATAGTGAATCAATTTGTTATCCTTCTCAACTATAGCGAGCATCATCTGCTCTCTCGAAGCCGTATTCTACATCTCTCTGCTTTTACTCTGATAGAAATCTATCACAGGAATCCTAAACTTAGGAATATCTTCTAAAATTTAATATTATATTGTAGAGAAAGAATATAGCTTATCTGTTAGTTAATATGTATGTCAAAGTCTCTTCTATGGAAATTGTATGTCAGAAGTGTGTCCTTAAAACTATGTTTTGTAAAAAAATTGTTCTCTTGGAGCTTTTCTCCCCAGGCCTTCACTGAAAATGGACTTGTAATCCAGGTGGACTCTCCCAGTTAAAAAATGTAAAATAAAATAAATAAATTATCCACTGCTCCCAGAGTTTTCACAGAATGCCTGGCTCCTGCCATTGCTTTTTGCAGACAGACATTCAAATTTACCCATACTTAGACGATTGCCTGATTCAGGCAGACAGTCAGGAAAAGCTGTTACAGCACCTGACTTTTTGTACAGGATCTACTGACCTCCCTGGGGTATACTGTCAATGAAAAGAAATCAAAACTAGTCCCCACACAAACAAATTGTATTCCTGGGAGCAAGCCTGGACACAGCATCCCAGATGGCATTCCTTATCCAGAAAAACAAGCTTACCTGACAGGCTACTTCTCTCAACTAGCCACCAGAACCCAGTTAACCGCAAGGCAAATCCTGCAAGCTCTAGGGTTCATGGCTTCCTGCATCCTACTAATTCCATATGCCAGACTGCATATGAGGAAACTACAGTGGTGCCTAAAAAGCCTTTGGTGTCAACACTCTCAAGACCTGGAAACTATCATACCAATGATACCTTGTCTAAGAAAAGATTTTCTTTGGTGGGCAGCAGCTAGCACCCACAACAAGGGGCTTTCCTTCTCACAACCCCACGCCACCCGGACCCTCACCACAGATGCATCCAACTCTGCCTGGGGTGCCCCACCTGGATGGCAGGTGCATTCAGGGCCATTGGAGCCCAAATCAAATACATCTGCACATCAACCCAAAAAAGATGTTAGCTGTTCAGCACGCCCTGACAGCCT
Organism: Protopterus annectens; assembly: GCF_019279795.1. Classification (NCBI taxonomy): domain Eukaryota; kingdom Metazoa; phylum Chordata; order Ceratodontiformes; family Protopteridae; genus Protopterus; species Protopterus annectens. The sequence goes on from NC_056740.1 coordinate 250,653,469, forward strand.
TCAGACCCCTACTCTCCCCAGGGCCTCTACTGATCAAAACAGACAACACCACAGTGACGTGGTATATCAACAAGCAGGGAAGAATTCACTCTTATCCTCTCTGCAGGCTCGCCATGACCCTTTGGCACACAGCTTCAGCCATGCAATTACACCTGCTAGCACAATTCCTGCCAAGCTGTCTAAACTCTCTGGCAGACAACCTAAGCAGAAACCTGCTAGACCACCGAACCTTCACTCTTGTAACCCAGAAATGGGGCAACCCGAAGGTTGACCTCTTTGCCTCCCACTCCAATCAGCTCAGAAAATTTTGCACCAGGGAACCTCACAGCAAGGCCTGGAAAGTGGATGCTCCATCCTTCCATTGGGTAAACCTCTTGGTGTATGCATTTTCCCCTGTACCACTCCTATCAAAGGTACTGCTCAAAATAATGGAGGAAAAACCGAGGGCAATCCTGATTGCCCCAGACTGGCCACGCCAGCACTGGTACCCACTGCTGCGCGGCCTGTCACCCCTGCCACCATGGCACCTATCCTCTGACCCCAACACTCCTGACCCAGGGGAATGGAGAATTCATGCATCCCCAATTGCAGACCCTCAACCTGGCAGCCTAGCTTATTACCTGACCACCCCTCAAGCTGCCAGACTAAGCAAACAAGTCCTAGATGTTATACGTGAGGCCAGATGCCCCAGCACTAGGAAATCCTATGCTGACAAGTGGAAAATGTTTTGCACCTGGATCCAGGCTAAGGGAGCCAGAAGGGCACAGCCCTCCCTACCTCTCATCCTGGATTACCTGGCAGACCTACTACACAGGGGTCTATCCTTCTCTTCTATTAAAATTTATGCCTCTGCCATCTTTGCTTATTACAGCACAGAACCTAGTCTCTTCTCACACCCGCTCATCAAACAGTTCCTAAGAGGGGCTAACAACTTAAGGCCACCCAGAAGAGCTCCTACCCCAGCTTGGGATCTTAACTTTGTGTTGGAAAAGCTCACCCCCCTTTGAATCTGCAGCTTCAGCAGAGTTAAAATTTCTCTCTTGGAAAGCCGCCTTGCTTCTGGCCATCACTTCAGCTAGAAGAGTATCAGAGCTACAGGCACTCATGGCTGTAGAGCCCTTCATAATTTTCTATGCTGACAGAGTCTCACTCAGGACTAACCCATCCTTCATGCCTAAAGTGGTGTCCACTGTGGCTCTCAACCAATCCATACATTTGCCCACCTTTTTTTCCCTAACCCATAAAACAAGGGGGAAAGGATTCTGCACTCAGTAGAGGTGCACAGACAGCTCAGATTCTATCTAGACAGGACTAAATCTTTCAGAAAAACTGATCAATTGCAAGTCAGCTTTGCAGCAGGAGCAGAGGGCTAAGCCATATCCAAACCATCTCCAAATAGATAGCACACTGCATCCATTTCTGCTACAGACAGGATGGGAAACAACCCCCAAAGGGGGTCAGGACACATTCCACCAGAGCAACCTTCATCTCTGCTGCCTTTCTCAGAAGGGTCCCCACCAGGGACATCCAGGAGGCTGCAACATGGGCATCTGTTCATACCTTTACCAAGCATTACCACCTGCCTATCTTCTCCAAATCCAGGGCAGGCTTTGACACCACAGTCTTGCAGGGCATTCCAGTCAGCCCCCAGTCTTGACTGCCTCCACTCTTTTCTTCAGCTTTGGGAATCAACCCAAATGTGATGACTGCAACAGCAAAACGCGAAGAATGTAGTCAGTTGTCTACACTTACCATAAATGTAGATGTTCGAGTGTATTCACTGTTGCAGCCCGAGTTTCCCTCCCTCCCTCCATCCCCTTTGTCTCTTTCTCTCTCTTCCTCTCTTCTTACATGGATTTCTTGGTTTTTACTTTCTGCTGGTGGTGGTCTTCCACCATAACCTAGCTTCCTATTTGGGGGGCTCCTGACAGGGCAAGAAAAACTGATGTAATGGCATCGGCTGCCTGATTTTATACCACTGACGACTTGATGACAGTCCTGGAGTGGCAGCAACCAATGCAGAAATACTAAGCCTCTGGTATTTGGGCCGACTGAGGGCGACCCCTGGCAGGATAACCCAAATGTGATGACTGCAACAGTGAATACACTCTAACATCTACATTTATGGTAAGTGTACACAACTTTACTTTGTACCCATAGGTCAGGTAACAAAACTGAGTATTTGCAGAAATTTAAAGTTGAGCAGTCATGTAACAGAACTAAGGGGGTAATACCATAAATATCTGAAAACTTTATTGTAAAGTAAATACTAACTCTGGCCATATAGTAGTAACCTTACAAATTCACTGTAAATAGTGGTCTGTCACAGTAGTGTAGGCCAACATCAATGTACCAATGTAGGAGACACACAGTGGAGGACACTGGTCTGGAGGAGTTCTACATGAGGATGTATACATATTTACAATATATTTCTTCATGTGCATAAAAATCAGGAGTGTAACCACATATTTCTGTTTTGTACTCTTCATTTTGATATCCTAACATTTAGAAAATACACACTTGTCGGTGCTGCTCCTCTTGCACATTTTAAGAAGCACATGCAGGATTTTTAGTTGTTGCCATACAACCATTAAATTTTTTTTTTTTGAGAACTAACCTCAAACCTCTAACCCTTTTTTGAGAAGAAGCTTTACAATTTCTTACAACTGTGTAATCTAATATCCTAAGGATGTACTACCCAGTCGATTCTCTGATCTTTGTTATGTAACTATTTTAGTGCTAATCAAACGTCTAAGGATGTACTACCCTGTTGATTCTCTGTGTTGTATGTAACTATATTTTACTGCTAATAAGATGTTGATTCTTTGTGTTGTATGTAACTATTTTAGTGCTAATCAAATGTCTAATGTTGTATTGTACATTAATGGAGCTTTTCTCCCCGGGTCTCTGCTGAAAATGGGCTACCAAGCCCAGTCAGACACTACCCGGTAAACAAATGCAGATAAATAAATAAATAAAACTAATTTTCAAGCAATCGCGAGACGATCTCTCATGCAGGGATTAGTCGACTGAGTTCTAGAAATTCAGTGTTTTGTGCCCCATAATGTTTCAGACAGATGCATATAAAATATAGTCGTTTGAGTACACTGAGTATGCCTGGCTTGAGCCTTTAATAACGTGCATGATATTAACAGGATCCAAGTTCAGGTAACTGATGGCTTGAATGGTGGCTGAAGTCCAGTGTTATCCCTATTGCATTTGCTAGCATTCTTTGTGTATTCATTTAGTTTGGCTTTGAAGCTCCCCAAAATTTCCTCTGTGCTGATATTACCAGGAATCTGATTATAAGATGCTGGTCCAGTTTTTGGGACCCCCCCCCCCCCCAACCACCAATAACTTGTCTAGTGAGTGATCTTATTAATTGAAGTGTTATAGCTGAGGGAATAAGATGTACTTCTAACAGCTAAATAGCATAGAGATGGCAGTGTTGTAGAGTTTTTTTTTTTTTATAATACTTATAGTAATCAAAAGTGCCCGCAGTAGTGAGTGAATTTGCAAGGTAAGAAAAGTGGCATATCTTGTCTGTAGTTGCAGTAATTGTGTACAGCCTGAGAGGGGTGAGATTGTTGGAAGCTCATATTCCACTTTGGGTATTAACACATTCTTTGGCAGTGGTCTGGTGTGTTTCATGAGATAAATGGGGTATTTTATACCACAATCATAGACAGCTGCTCATGGGTTTTATTAGTTACTGTTGCTGTGTGTAGTTTAAAGGAAAGAGTCTAGAGTAAGGCTCAAGTACTTCTGTTGGTTGCCTAATGTACTTTTGATAGAGCAGCAGTGCCTGTCTTTGAGTAGGGACATGAAAATTATTTATGGGTGGTAGCAAGCAACATTACATTATATTTTTTTGTGTTTACTAACACTTTTTTCTCATTTTAACCATAAGCATCGATGATGGGCATTATCTTGTGCTGTCTTAAGTTATCTTGCAGATCTTTCAGATTTCAGCATGAGTTTGTCATCTGTGTATAGAACTAGCTCCAGTGAAGTGAGATCAGTAGTGACATCATTAACAAGTAAAAAAAAAAAAAAAAAAAAATGGAGCAATGGACCTAACAATGAGCCTTGATGTACACCACAGTTGTAATTCCCATACCAGAATAAATAGGGCAAAGAAAATCAAAAAAGTGCATTTTTGCTAGATAACTTATAAACAGAGGGACAGAGTTAGGCCCAAAGTTTAGTGAGTAACAGAAACCGAGAGTAGTATTCTTTTACAAACACTGGTCTTATGTTGGTGGATACACCGTTGTAAGAAATTGATGAAGATTGTTATAGACTTTATCTATTGCCTCAGATGTTCCCAAGGATGTTTTTGTTCACTTTGTATGTAAAGGGTGCATATTTTCACATTCCCAACCACAGGGTTCATAGACCACTTTTCGGGGTATGGTAAGACTAGTACCAATTTGCTGCTTTGCTCTTTGCAGCCCCAGTGTACTTGGAAAATGCCTAACCCTAATGTTTACTTACCTGGCCCCTAGCTGGATAACTGCTTCATCCAGGCAACTTTAGTAGAGGTTATCCAAAAGTCATTGAGACTCCCTGATTATTATTTAACCTATCTAGGCTTGTCTGTGAACTTACCAAAATCAAGCCTAGTCCCAAAGGGGTTAAATATTTTCCCATGAGCCCTGTTGGACACCAGCTAAGGCCAGATCTGATGTTGTTAATCTTCATCCCATTCATCACCAATGGGTTGTTGGTTCCGTCCGCGGAACTGAGCCGGCCTTATACCAAGCTCGCACCAGCCGAAATCTCTCGATCTAAGCTTTTACCCACAATGCCCTTCTCTCTGTTACCTCAGATCTCATTTGCCGTGTAGCCATGTCCAAGCCTGCTTTCAGCCAAGTTGAACTTTTTTGATATTTTACTAGAGTTTTGGCAGTAATTACTTCTATTTTTTCATCTCTGTCTAGCTTTTGCTGTCGCTAATCTTCCCTTTTACATTCAGCCTTCTTCCCTATTTACCTTTTGGTAACTTTAGTACCATTGTTTGTACAGCCTTTCTCCCTACCCTTGTGGTAATCCTTATATACCATTGCTGGTATTCCTCCATTTCTTCCTTAGTCCAAAAAAAAAAAAAAAAATCTATATATGTATATATCTTTATCTATATAGAGTCTTTCTCTTTGCTGTTTTACTTGACTGTTTGTTTAGTATGTCTGAAAAGACGGGAACATCAGGCTTCAAACATTGCCTGAAATGTTCTAGGAAAATGCCAAATTTTGACTTGCATGGTGATTGTGTTTACTGTTTGGGAGTACCTCATCTCTCAGTACAATCACTGTGCTCTATCTGCCAAGGATTTAGTAACCGTACCTTAAATGAAAGAAAAAATAAATTAATTCTGAAGGGCCTCCTTAAGTCGCCCTTTTCAGGGGTTCTTTCTGCATCAGAGGGTTCACCCCTCCTGAAAAAGGGAAAAAGATACCCCATTCTGTGCCTGCTTCACTGTCTGATGTGTTGTATAAGCCACCTAAGCCTAAGATGGCAAAGTTGTCGTCTGAGCTGAAGCCAATGTCTTCGACATTGGCCTCTGTTCTGCCTACTGTTCATTCTTTCTCGACGCCTGTTTTGGTGCTATCCACATTCACACTGCCAATTGTCTCACCCTCTTCGGTGCTGAGTGCTGTCTTGGCACCGAGCTCGTCTCTGGTACCGGTGACTTAGACCACATTCATTACTGAGCCACCAATGATCACTGACACCCCCTTTTGGTACCGACTGTCGTCTCTGCACTGAGTCTGCCTTTGGTACCCATGACTACCATGGATGCTCCACTCCCTGTCTCCAAACTTGATGCCGTTGGACTCCACAGCATGGACCCGATACTCCCCATCAGTGGATCCCTTTCTGGGGAAGATGTATAACCTCTTCCTTGAACATCCAGAGTCCCCGTCGGGGTTATCCACCAGGAGCCTTTCCAAATTTGATATGGTGCACCTTGTGGACCAGTTGCTTACAGCCAGGGGGATTCTTATGCCTACTAAGACCCAACCACATATCTTGACTGTGGACCATTCCTCCACGGACTCCACCCTACTCTCCTCCTTTGACCTTCTTACAGGTTTCAAAGCCTTCGCTTCCGATGCCCCTTTCGATACCAACATTCACTGTGCCACTAGTGGACCTCACAGTGGCCCCAGAGCTGACTCTTTGGCCTTCAGCTTGTTCGGAGCCATATCTTCCTAAGGCCCGGGATTGGGCAGTGGGCTCTTCCGTGCCGAGTACGGTCCCGAGTGGATATACGGTTCTCTTCTCAGTGCCAGGGGCCCTGCTGGCACCACTCCCTCTTGAGGCTCCTCTCCCGGGGGGTGGGCAGGGTGGAGCAGGGTGTGACATTGGTTCCAAGGGAGTCTTGCTCTGTTCCGGGCTTCCATCCCTCTTCGGGTGGGCCTGCCTTCGGGGTGATGGAGACGGCGCCTGCTTCTGGAAGCAAACCGCCGGTGTCGGAACCCCAGACATCCCCCCCCCAACCCCTGAGTTGCAGCTGTCACAAGCTACCACTTCGGGACAGCGAGCATGAGACCCGCAGGATACCCTACTGCAGGGTGCCCCTTCTTCCGAGTCCTCCTCAGAAGTCCCCACTGAGGAGGCGCCACGGAAGAAGTCGTGCAAGAGGAAGCATGGAGACTCCCCTGAGGATCCTCTTACAGAGGATACAGATTACAATGAAGGGGAAGGGTTCCCATGGTCAACCCCTGAAGATGTCTCCTTTGGAGAGTATTCCTGAAATGTTGAAACAGAGGGGTGGCTGGAAGCCCAAAAATCCTTCAGAGGAATCAGTTTTCCTGCAGGCCTTTCGTCCTCGCCCATCTTACCTCATGGGTGATCCCTCCTGGAGACGAGCTAGTCCTGCTTGTGGTGCAGCGGGCCTGGAAGAATCTGGACTCTGTTGAGCCAACACGGAAACTAAATATAATTCTACCCCCCCCCCCCCGAGGAAGAGCCCACATTGGTCTAAAGGTTTACCAGTAGATGCTGTGGAGCAATTTAAACAAGTTCATCGCAAAAACAAAATTCCGCATGGTCACCATTCAGTCCATTCTCCCTTTTTTGGGGGAAGGCGATTGGATGTGCTCAATGGGCCTTCACGATGTGTATTACCACATCAGCATGGACAAGCGCTCCAGAAGGTTACTTCGCTTCTGGCTGGGAGCCAATCGCTGCCAATTCCGTGCTCTGCCCTTCGGACTCTCTACAGCCCACAGTGTGTTCACCAAATGCATGGCTGTAGTAACAGCTCACTTGAGACTGGAAGGATTCCGGGTATTTATATATTTAGATGATGGTCTCCTCACCGCCCCCACCAAGCATATGCTGGTAATGGCCCTGACATACACCCCATCTCTGGCTAACCTTCTGGGAATATCCATAAATTGGGAGAAATCCAACCTGTTGCTGACCCAATCCATAGAGTTCATAGGAGCAGTATTCAACACCCACTCTTGTTTGATCCCTCTTCCGGGCCACAGATTACAAAGACTAAGGCTCCAACTTCAGGTTATACTCTGTCAAAACAAAGTGACAGCACGAGAGGTCCTTCAGCTCCTAGGGTCTATGGCAGCTTCTATACCAATGGTACCTCTTGCGAAACTTCACATAAATTGTTGCAAACAGTACCTAAGATGGTGGATGAGACCAGACACACAACTGTGAAGTCGCCACTTCCATTATCCTCAGCACAGAGCTACTGTGACCACAGATGCTTCCCTGATAGGGTGGGGGGGAGGCATTGTCAGGGAATGACAGTCCAAGGCACGTGGTCTACAATGGAGGCCACTCTGCATTATCAGTGTTCTAGAAGCACTGCCCTCAGTTCTAGCTTTGCAAGCATTCCAGTCTGTCTTTCCATCTGGGACAATTGCCATTCAATCAGACAACATATCAGTAGTCTGGTAGATCAACAAACAAGGAGGAACCAAGTCCTACCCCTTATGTCGAGAGGCCATGAGGATTTGGTAATGGTCAATAGGTTCCATCCGCTTTCTGATAGCAATGCATGTTCCAGTGGATGCCAACATGATTGCAGACAAGCTCAGCAGATGTATTTTTCTGCCTCATGAGTGGTCCTGCAGTCTGTCCATAGTGGCAAAAATTTTCAACTGTTGGGGCCAGCTTTGCTGCGACCTATTTGCCTCCCTGTCCAACCGCAAATGGAGCAACTACTTTGCCCTAATCCCCCCACAGGGGGAGTTCCCGAGGGATGCCCTAATCCACGATTGGCCCATGGGACTTCTGTATGCTTACCCACATTCCTCTTATTCCCCAATTCTTGAAGAAAGCTCTTCGGTTGAAAAACAAAGTGGTCCTCATAGCCCCCTACTGGCCTCAACAAGTATGGTTCCCCTTTCTTTGGCCTCACCTGTTATGTTGACTGTGGATCCTGGATGCAATTCCAGGTCTGATTTCTCACCCCCAAGTATTGAACCTACCGAACTTGATCAGTCTCAAACTGACAGCATGGTTTCTCCACTTCCGTTAATAGCCAGGCAGAATATGCTTTCTTCTCCTGTACATGATATTATTCTGGCCTCTCACAAACCATCTACCAGGAAACTTTATTTGGATAAATGGCAGAGATTTTTGATTTGGTCTAAGGAGAGACATTTAGATCTGTACACAGCCCCAGTTACGACAGTATTGGAGTACTTGTCAAATTATTTTGCAGACTGCTCTGCAGCTTCCACTATACGTGTCCACCTAGTTGCCATTTCAAACTTTCGTAATGGTTTTGGAAATTCTACCTTGATCTCGCATCGTCTGTGTAAAACCTTTCTGAAAGGAGTCTCTCACATTAGACCCCCGATCAGACAACTTATAGAACTTTACACTAGTCCTACAGTCTTTGGTGCAACATCCCTTTGAACCTGCAGCAGCTTGTGACATCAAATTTCTATCCTGGAAATCTCTCTTTCTGGTGGCCATCACATCAGCTAGGCGAATTTCAGAACTCCACGCTCTATGCATAAAATGTCCCTATTTGATTTTCCACAAGGACAGAGTATCACTCAGGAGAATTCCTTACTTTCTCCATAAAGTGATTTTGTACTTCTCCATTAACCAGACTATTGACCTATCAATTTTTTTCCCGAATGTTCGAATAAAGGAGAATACTGTCTACATTCGTTAGACTCTCAACTGTCTGTGTATGTCTATCTGGATAGACAAATCCATTCTGCAAATCTGACCAGTTATTTGTTTATTTTTCTGGTCCTAAGATGGGAAAGTCAGATGTTCTTCGTGTTTCACTGTTGCAGTCATCACATTTGGGTTATCTGTTTGCAGTAGCCCTCAGTCGGCCTGATTAACAAAGTCTTGGGTCCTACGTCGGTTGCTGTCTCTTCTTCCGTGACGTCAGGGGTATAAAACATGCAGCCGACATCATTGCATCAGTCTTTCTTGTCGTGCGGTGCCCGAAGCAGAAGCAGTTCGCAAGCGCCGGTTGGCCGACTCCTGAAATTTTCGTTTTCGAGTTTCAAAACCGAAGTCTTCAACTAAAAGCTAAGTATCCCGTTGGGGAAACTTTTTCTTGCTCTAAACCAGTGTCAGTAAAAGTAAATAATTGCATTTCTTGTGGAAAGCAAATACCTCATAAAGATTTTCATTCGTACTGTATTCTTTGCCTAGGCCCTGACCACGACGCACCTCGCTGTCGGTTTTGTGCCTTATTTAAACCACGAACTATCCGTTGTTGGTATATTTGCACTTCTAAATATTTTGGTGCTCTGTTCAATTATCCTGATGTGTCTTTGGTAAGCCATCCGACTACCGACATTCTGAAAAAACGCAAAGATAAAGACGGAGACAGGCCGTCAAGCTCTCCGGTACTCAGTGAGGCGCTTTCGCAGCCCCTGATACCCGCCACTTCAGATTCGCAGGGCTCTACTGAGACCCATTCGGAGTCAGGTATGCCGTGAGATGCTTCAACTGTGGAACCTGCGGATGTCTCTACCTTGGATGGGTCCGGAGCCACTGTGCAGGCACCAGCTTCCTAATGACTTGCATATTAAACTGACGCCATCTTCTTCTTCAAGGCCTAAAACTCGAACCATGCCTAGAAAACTGACAGACCGCATGGTCAGGCGTCTATGTCTAAAAAAAAAAATGGTAAGAATGGCTGAAGACCTTATTACTTTAATCAGGGGAGGCCAACCTTCCCCCTCTAAGAGACCTAGGACTGAGTTTGCTTATGATACCTCTGACCAGGATTCTGAAATTTCTGTTTCCTCTGTTGACCAGGATTTACCCTTATCTACCTCTGAGGACTCTGATGCTGAGGACTGTATTCCCTCTGCTCCCCCCCCCCCCCCATAGGATTTCTCTTTTGGTGAAACCTTGCATACTCTCAGGGAGCATTTTCATTGGGAAAGTCAGGATTTCTCTGATTGTAAAAAGAGGCTTAGGGATTTCTTACTCTTGCCCCAGCACAGGCCTTTAGCAATACCTCCTGTACTGGACATTGTTGATGATGCCTTTTTGGAATCTAGCATGGCCCTTGACTCTCTACCTCCTGCTTTCAGAAAACCTGATAGATATTACAGGGTTCCTGACTCTCACAAGTTCCTTTTCAAAAATCTTACTGCGGATCCTGAAACTGTTTCACAGGGACCCAAGGGCATTAAAGCTACTACTGCCAAAAATCCTACCCCTTCTGATAGACTCCAGGGCGCTGGATAGATGGAGTAAGAAGGTATACACTTCTGCAACTTTGGCCATTAGGGCCTTGAATTGCCAGTTTCATACGTTAAAGTATCAGCAGCATTTATTGGATTGCTTAAACAGAAAATTATGTTGATTCCTGATTGTGCCGAAAGAAAGGATTTACATTATTTAATGCATTCTGCTGAACAAGTTGGTAAACATGCATTGCAATGTGGTTTTGATTCACTAGAGGCATCTTGCAGGGCTGCGGTAACCGGGTCTGTATTTAGAAGGCATGCTTGGCATAAGGAGCAATCCTTGCCAGATCATGTTAAAGCAAAATTACTGTATGCTCCCTTAAATCAGGACCACCTGTTTGTCAACAAGGCAGAAGAAGTTCTTAAAAAGATGGAGGAAAAAGCTAAATCTATGCAAACTGTTAAAGATTTTTTACAAGTACAACCTCCAAGATTTAGTAGGCATTGGCCTTCTAAGAATTGGTCTTTTCCTGCCTCTTCCAGACCTTCAGTCCAAACCCAGATCCAGCAGAGCATCCAGGCTTCAGTCCCAGGGGAGACACAGGACTAAGTAGTGGGGGGCTTCCACTTACAAATAGGTTCATAGGTTTATACTAGGCTATCTGCCCTAAGGCATTTATAAGCCTAGCCCAAATTATTGTGGCTTACGCCACCCCTTATATGAAAAAATACTGTGCCCATTAGTTTGTTGTGCCTCTGTCCAGCAGTGACCCAGAGATGATTCCCGGGGTAAACCTACGATCTCCCATCCACAGGTCTAGATTTCTCTTGAACAGAGTCAGCGAGGTGCTCTGCCTCACATGGACCGGGATTTTATTCCACAGCATAGGGAGTCTCTGAGTGATAAATCTATCCCTCCAGCACGTCCTATTTATATCCGTGCTAAGGTTTAAGTCGCTTGCTCTAGTGGTTTTGGTGGATTTGGATTTTTGAGGTGGAGCATGTCCATTAATTCGGGTTGGACATGGCCTTGTATGTCAGGCACATGTCACCTCTGAGCAGACGGTATGCGACTGAATAGAGCTGGAGTTTCTTCAATCTGGCAGCATATGACAGATTTTGGAGTCCCTTTATCCTTTTGGTGAGGAACTTTTGGGGTCTCTCCAATTGCTGCAGATGTCGGGTGAGATACATCCCGAATGGGGCATTGTACTCGATCATTGGTCTGATAAGTGAAGAGTACAGGGGAACAATGACCTCACTAGATCTGGATGTGAATCCCTTCATGATCAGGTGGGCAATGTAGAAGGTCTTTCTAACCACTTTAGCAATGTGAGTGTCAAAGAAAGGCCACTGTCAACCTGGGTCCCCAGGTCCCTGATAACCTCTTCTGTGCTTAGTGGATTGCCACCTATATGGTAGCTTGGGGTTACCTTGTTTTCCCGAAGGGTATGACTATACATTTTTGGCGTTTAACTTCAGGCCATGGCTCTGGCACCAGCTATCTGTTTCCGTGAGTCCCTTCTGAAGGATATCAGTGTCCGATGCACTTTCCACTATGGCGCCCAGTTTGCAGTCATCTGCAAACTTTGTCAGCCAAAGTCCTCCCATGTTGGCCTGTACTTCTGAGAAGTAGATGCCAAACAATAGGGGGCCAAGGACCGAGCCCTGTGGGACACCACTTGTGACCGGCTTGGAGTCTGACACAGCGCCAGCAACTCTAACCCTGTGGGTTCTGTCCTTAAGCCAGTTTGCAACCCATCTTGTGACATATGGGTTTACATTTAAGCTGGTAAGTTTTTCTACAATACCCGAGTGGGGTATTGTGTCGAAAGCCTTTGCAAGGTCAAGGTAGAGAGTAATAAAACTCCCCCCATGGTAAACTGTCTCAATGACTTCTTTTTAAAACTTCCAAGCACTTCTCAACTGACTGCCCCTTTGGGGGGAAAAGATTGCACTTCATGCAAAGAACTGGGGACTCATTACCCAGGACAAATGGGTTTTAAATGTAGTGTCCCAAGGATACAGATTTCACTTCCACTCGTTACCAACTCCAAGCGGTTGGCCAGATCTACCTCCAAAGCAGTGGGCAGAGGCCCAAAAGCAAGTATTCTCTCTCTTAAGCATAGGGGCTATTCAATTGGTACCAGAAGAGGAAAAGGGACAAGGTTTCTGCTCGAGATTTTTCCTGGTACCCAGAAAAGACAATTCATGGCATCCTATCCTGGACATGTCTACTCTAAACACATTTTTTGTGATTCCAAATTTCAAGATGCTGACTCTTCACCAGTTGCTTCCTATACTAAGCAAAGATGCCTGGTTGGCAACACTAGATTTAAAGAAAGCATACCTGCATATCCCAATCAGGGAATCTTGCAGAAGATACCTATGCTTCAAAGCAGGTTACACTCACCATCAGTTCTCTGCACTGCCCTTTGGCTTATCTACTGCGCCCAGGGTATTCACAAAGTGCCTAGCTCCAGTCATTGCATTTTGCAGGCAAAGAAATATTCAGATATATACCCATACCTGGAAGTTTGTCTAATTCAGACAGAAAACCAGGACATACTTTTGAATCCTCTGGCTTTTGTACAAAGGGTGCTAACTTGTCTGGGGTGCACCATAAACAAAAATAAATCACACCTGGTATCCTGTCAACAAATTATATTCCTGGGAGCAAGCTTGAATACAACTTCCCAGATGGCTTTCCTCACGCCAGAAAAACATTCAGTTGACAACCTACTTCAAACAAGGGGCCACAAAAACCCTGCTGTCTGCAAGGCAAATACTACAAGCCTTGGGGTTCATGGCCTCCTGCATTCTTCTTATTCCATCTGCAAGACTGCGTATGACAAAACTACAATGCTATCTAAAAAGCCTATGGTGTCAACATTCTCAGGATCTAGAAGCAATGATTCCCATCATTCCTTGCCTACGCCTAGAGTTCCTTTGGTGGGCAGAGGCCTGCCACCAAAACAAGGGACTACCTTTCACACTACTCCCTGTCACCCAAACCCTAACTGACGCATCAGACTATGCATGGGGGGGGGGGCGCACCTGACAGGGAAGTGCATTCAGGGCAAATGGAACCCAATTCAAATGCACCTTCACATCAATCGTAAAGAAATGTTAGCTGTACAGAATGCTCTGACAGCCTTCAAGGACCACATTCTTCCAGGACAATTAATGGTAAAGACGGACAACACCACTGTTATGTGGTACATAAACAAGCAGGGGGGTACACATTTTTACCCCCTCTGCAGACTAGCCATGGCATTGTGGAACACAGCCTTGAGCTACCTAGTGCATCTACAAGCTCAATTCCTGCCAGGAAAGCTAAATACACTGACAGACTAACTAAGCAGAAACCTCATGGACACACGAGTGGAAACTGGAACAAAGGATTTTCAACATGTTGACAAGCAAATGGGGGAGCCCAAATATAGACTGTTTGCCTCCACCCAGAACTATCAGTTGGAAAAAATTTGCGCAAGGACTCCCCATAGACAAGCTTGGAAAGTGGATGCTCTGTCCTTCAGCTGGAAAAACCTATCAGTTTATGGCTTTCCTCCTCTGCTCTCCAAAGTACTACTAAAGATCAAACAAGACAAACCAAGGATTATTTTGATTGCACCAGACTGGCCACGCCAACACTGGTACCCCCTCCTGCGCAGTGTCACTGTTGGCCCCATGGCACCTGCCTCAGACTCCTACCCTGCTGTCTCAGCAGGAGAACCAGATTCTGCACCCTCAGGTTCAAGCACTGAACCTAGCAGCCTGGCTAATTATCTAAGATCTCCTTTACCATCCGTCAGTAAACCAGTGATGGATGTCATTTTAGAGGCAAGGAGGTACTAGAAAATCTTATGCTGAAAAATTGAAAAGATTCTGTGCCTGGAACCAGTCTCAAGGGATGAGCACAGCAGTGTCCCAATTTACGTCAGATTTTAAAGTACTTAACTGAGATGCTTCATAAGGGCCTGTCTTTTTCCTCAATAAAAATTCACGCCTGAGCCGTTTCAGTTCATTATAACGCAGAACCTCCCTTCTTCTCTCGTCCACTGCTCAAGCAGTTCCTCAGAGGGGCTAAAAAATTTAAGACCACCCAAGAGAGCTCCAACTCTAGCCTGGGACCTTAACTTTGTATTGGAGAAACTCACCCTTCCTCCTTTTGAGCCAGCTGCTATTGCAGATTTAAAATTCCTTTCTTGGAAAACAGCTTTCCTTTTAGCCATCACTTCATCAAGAAGGGTATCTGAATTACAGGCCCTTATGGCAGGGGAGCCTTTCATCATCTTTCATGCGGCCAGGGTGACCTCAGAACCAATCCCTCTTTCATGCCAAAGGTGGTATCCAGTGTGGCTTTTAATAAGTCCATTCATTTGCCAGTCTTCTTTCCTAAACAACAGAGCAAAGGGAAATGGATACTGCACTCCTTAGATGTGCACAGACAACTTAGATTCTACTTGGACAGGACCAAACCTCAAAGGAAACCTGAACAACTGCTTGTGGCATTTGCTGCAGGGACAGAGGGGAAGGCTATTTCAAAGCAAATCATCTCCAAATGGATAGGCCATTGCATTCATTTCTGCTATAAGCACCATGGAAAACCTATCCCATAGGGGATCAGACCCCACTCAACCAGGGCTGCATCTACCTCTACAGCCTTTCTCAGAGGCGTACCTACCAGGGACATCCTAGAAGCTGCTACCTGGAGTTCTGTACATACTTTCACCAAGCATTACCATTTGCCACTTTTTTCTAAATCCAGAGCTGGTATTGCCACTGCAGTTTTGCAGGGCCTTATAGCTGGTCCTAATGCTATCTAAATTCTTCCTTCCATCCTTAGCTTTGGAAATCTACCCAAATGTGATGACTGCAACAGTGAAACACGAAGAACATAGTACAGTTATGTACACTTACCATAAATGTAGATGTTTGAGTGTATTCACTGTTGCAGTCCTGGTTACCCTCCCTCTAGCCCCCTGACTTCTTTTGGCTATACCTCTTCTCTCCTTTTCAATGCTTAAAAGCTTTTTGGTGTATTTGCTTTTTTGTTGGAGGTATAACCTTGTATATTTATAGATTTAATTGCTTCCCATTAGGGGGACACCTGACATCTGTGGCAAGAAAAACTGATGTAATGACGTTGGCTGCATGTTTTATACCCCTGACGACCTGACGTCATAAAAGAAAAGACAACAACTGACGTAGGACCCAAGACTTTGTTAATCAGGCCGACTGAGGGGTACTGCAAGCAGATAACCCAAATGTGATGACTGCAACAGTGAATACACTCGAACATCTACACTTATGGTAGGTGTACACAACTGTACATCTGAAGTAGTTAACTTCATTTTATCTGCAACCTGTGGGTATGCGGATCCGTATCGGATCCGTGCCGGTACCTTTTTTTCTAGCATCTGCTTCAAGCTCCGAGCTCCTCCCCTTACCCATAATGCCCTACCATCTCCTATCTTCCCTCAGATCAAATTTGCTGCAACTAACAATATATATGCAACTCAACCCAATAAACTAACCCTGAAAACAGGATAAGGTCCAGGGGACGGAGGGAGGGAGGGAATGTTGCAGAAAAATCAAGTATAACTACTCAGATGGAACGTTAAGGTGAGTACATAACTTCTTTATCTGAAGTAGTTAACTTCATTTTATCTGCAACTTGTGAGACAGAGTCCCCAGCTATAATGTCATTATGTCTGAAGAAGCGGATGTGTGGTCCGCGAAAGCGCTCACATTATTGCATTAAACTTTTCTGGTTTTAAACTTCTGAAGGAGTATTTGGTATCCTGTTCTTTGAAACAGTTATTTGGTGGTGTTCCTTCCAGCTTTGGACATTTTTATTCATTTATCGTGTGGATTGGGTATTATTCTTCAATATATATATATATATATATATATATATATATATATATATATATATATGTGTGTGTGTGTTAGAGAAAAATACTTCAAAAGACCAAAAGCATAAGGTCCAGTTCAGGTATCTTTATTCTTGTGCAAGGAGACAAAAAAAATAGAGTTTGTCTGACTAATCGGGAAGTGTCACAGTTATTATACCTTTCTTTCAAGACATTGCCCACTATGACTGATGTAGCAGATCACCAGTTCACAATTCTGTTACTTTACAGATGTTTCTCACATTTCTAGCTGACTCTTCAAAGTTTAAAAAATATTTTTTCAGTAAACAGGATGGCCTTGACGACCACCGGTAAATTATAACTTTCTTGCTATGTGATGTTACAAGTCTAGGTACTGTGGCTAATTTAAGCACAATGCAAGTACAGATTTCTGAAGCAGTTTATTGTCCATAGTATCTAACTATCTTGCAGCTTGTGCACTTTTTCATCAACACGAACAGAGCTTATTGTCCATAATGAATGGATCTACAGAAATTATTATTATTCTCCTTTTAATTTCCTGACCTAGCAGAAAATCACCTACTTTCCAGTACATTTCCAAGGCATAAACATGTATTTTGCTGTGCTAGCAAACTAGGTCAGAGTGCATCTTGCAGTGTCAGAAAGCACAATTTCAGAAAAGCATATTTTCAGTTTCAAATAGAACTAATGCTGCATATAGAATAAAAACGTGTTAATCTTCCCTTATTAAAATAAGCATTGCACACATATGTTAATACATATTTTTCTAACATTTCCCCCCTGTTAATACTTTTTATTCTATTTCAAAAGCATAAACAGTTTGTTTCTTCTCCTAACCTCTTCCTTTGAGGATTTGCAGCTAAGAGAGTCATTCAGTTTAAACTTATGAAAGTGTTTCCTTTTTCAACAGTTCTTCAATTTCAGTACTTTGATACAAAGTCTCAGAAACTGACATGTCTATAAAATCTTTGATTAATTTTTTCATGCAGGGAATTCCACAGCAAATGCATGCTCCTAACAAAAGTAATCCCCCACAAATGGCAATCAGGATGTTCATTAGGATGGAACCCCACCCCCCAAACAAATTCTGGAAAAAGTCCGTCAGTGGGTTTGGGCCTGGCCTGGTCATGTCTGACACTTGCTGAATCACTTCCAAATGATCATTAATTTCGTGCTTATTGTCGGGAATAAACGAACAACACTCGTCTTTGATTAAAGTGCACGTACCACCTCTCGCCGCGAGGGTGAAGTCAAGAGCCATGCGGTTTTGAAGTACCACAGTTCTCATTGCATTCAGTTCATCAGTCATTAATTCAAGAGCAGAGAAAGTTGCATTGCTCATGACCTCGAGAAGTTTGGATAGCTTTCTCGGTTCCCAAATTGATTTAACTGCACCATATGCAGGGGCTATGCCAGCCCAGGGTATGATAGTGTCACTCAAGTCCATGTGTGCTAGTTTACTTTTGTCTTTCACGGAGTTATGGTTCCTCCAGCCTGCTACAATCTGTCCCACTGGATTCTCAGGTTTCTTGATTGGATTTTCAGGTCTCTTTGCGACATCTCTGACGTTTCGAATTCTCCCATGAGGCAAAACTGTAGTGTGTCATATGGCTGGGACCAGGTAACCCAAAAAACAACTGCCGGACCAATTCTCAGGCAACCATTTGTATGCCTTTTTCCCCACATATAAAATAACAGTTTTCTACCTTAGTATTGATATACACCTTCCCTGCATGAAACATTTTCTTATCTATAATAGACAGTTGCTTTAAAAGAACAGGATTATGTTGTACATCACTGACAGTTTTATGCAAGGACTCAAAGTATGAGTCATAATCTGAATCACAAATTGTTTCTGTATTTTTAGAATTTTTAGGTTTAATGTAACATTTATAAGAAACTGTTACATTACATCTACTCCAACCTACTTGAATCGTGTCATTCTTAAAAAAGCATACAATTCCTGTTTGTGTAACAGGTAGAAATAATGCAATTTTGTCTCTAGATTTCACAGGTGTAGTCTCAAAAATCAAGTTTTCCCAGGTGTCATTGACCCCTAGGGGGACAGCAGCAATCAATAATCCCCCGTATGCTGTTGGTATAGCTGTGCAAATCCAACAATTTGAAATATTAAAAGTCTCAGCATACACATATTTGATTGCTTGGTAAGTGTTAAAGTTCGGATGCTAGTCTGAGTGTTGAATCACGTTTGTTCAGTCTAGCTGGTGTGGCTGAAGAAAAGAAAGGCCACAGCAAAAGCCACAGTAAAAAGAACATTGTCACTAACGCAGTTATTAAGATGATTATGCAACACTGCTGAATATACTGCTGAAATCGTTCAGTATTTCTATTGTCTCTCGGTCTTGTCATCATTTTACTGCTGCTGTGTGTTAGCAAGAGTTTTATCAAGTTCAAAGTTTTTGACTAGTTTACAGTGTGTCAAATGAATCCAAGATGAACATTCCGCAATCTTGACTGCTGTGGGCGTGTTCAGCAATACTTGATACGGACCTTCCCACTTTGGTGTCGTCCAATTCTTCTTTTTGATTGCCTTCACCCAGACCCAAGTGCCTGGGGCTACTGCTACTTCGAATGGGTTAGTTTGGTCTTGATCTGAAACAGAATTAAACTGTAAAAGATGTTTGTTATTTAGCATATTCCTCATGTAATCTGCAAGTGTCCAATCTTCTTCCTGGTCTGCAGGCATGAGAGGTTTCCACTGAGGTATATAATAAGCTCTTCCGAAAATCTTTTCGAAAGGTGTCGGTCCTTTTGCATTCGGAACAGTTCTCATGCTCAGCAGTGCCAGAGGCAAACAGTACACCCAGTTTTTTTGTGTTTCTACTATAAGTTTCTTAAGCTTATTCTTTAAAACTCCATTGTGCCTCTGTACTAACCCTGCAGATTGAGGGTGATATGCACAGTGATGTTTTAAAGAAATCCAAAAATACTGACTTAACTGTTGTATAGTTTGGTTAACGAAATGTGTACCATTGTCACTGTAGATCCTTTCCGGTATGCCAAATCTAGGAATAATCTCTTTAACTAAGGTCTTTGCAACAGTAGCTGCATCTGGTTTACTAGTTGGAAAGGTCTCCGCCCTTTTGGAGAACATATCCGCAATGACAAGGCAGTACTTTTTGTTTTCACATTTGCTCAATTCTATGAAATCCATACAGATAGTATGAAACGGATACGGTGGTGTAGGGAAACTCCCTTGCTTGGGCTTTAATGCCCCTTGTGCATGATGTTTATTACAAGTGTGACATGCCAGGCAAAATTTTTTAGTGTAGTTTGTAAACCCATACGTAGCGAACACCCGATTCACTAACTGTACCATCCCCCCTGTTGAGACATGGCTCTGCCCATGGCTCAACAAAGCTGCATATCTAAATAAATTAGACGGTAATATCGGATGTTAAGTTGTCAATCTCGCCTTCATTCTTGCTTGATGGGTTCGGAGCCGATCCTCGGCTCCGACTCGGCACTTGCTTTAGCTCGAGAACTCCTTTTACCAGCTCGAGGCAGCCCCATATCCCATGATGCAAGGCAGTAAGTACCCAGATCTCGTTTGCCGCTTCGCTTGGGAGGTCTTCTTTTTGCCAGCTCCTGGTAAGTTTTTCACTTTTGTGAGTTTTAAGCCCCTTTTCATTAAAAAAACCTTGTTTTGATAGTTTTAAACTTATATTATTCCCTTTCTGACAGAAATCCCTGTCTCCTTTATTTTTTTGTTAGTGTATCTTAAAAAACCCTTCCCATCCCCCCCCTGTTAGGGTGTGTGTATTGGTTTTGTAGAATACCTTTTGGTATTTATTTAAGTTAAATTTGACTGGTGTGTGTGTGTGTGTTTTTCGGCACCATGTCAAAGGAGAGGGTCTCAGGTTTTAAGAAGTGTGACTCGTGCTGTCAGAGGATGTCTCTGACAGACGGTCACACTTCTTGCCTGTATTGTCTGGGCCCTCTTCACCTGCAGGACTCCTGTGCTATTTGTCACTCCTTCAGCCAGAGAGTCCTGCAGGAGAGATAACAAACTGGTTCTTAGGGGCCTTCTTAAGCCGGAGGGCTCTCCGGCTAAGTCGGCTCCATCAAAACCAGCAAGAGTTTCCAAGGCCCAGGCTTCTGTTCCTAAGCCTGCGGCCTCAGCTCCGACTTCGCATTGAGTCGAGATCGGCTCGGCTGGAGCCGATTCTGGCTTTACAAAGCACTCGGCACCGATGGCTATCGGTGCCGAACCTATTTTGACCGCCGATGTCGGCTCTGATCGGCTCCGACACCCATGTGGCACAGGCATCGGTGTCGGCTCCGATCGGCTCCGACACCGTTACTTTGGTGGCTGTATCGGCTCGGCTGGAGCCGATACATCGAACGTTCTGTCGGCTCCGAAGTCGGCGCCGACAGGATCTGTAGTATCTGCTCCGATGGCTCATTCCAGGAAGAGGTCGAGGTCTCCTTCCTTGGAGCCGATACTTTCCGCTCGGCCGCCTCTTCTATCGGAACGGAGCCATCGGAGCCGATCTTCAAGGTCATCCAGGTTGTCAGATCATGACCTAGAGAGAGTGGTCAGTAGATTACTCAAGTCACAGGTACTGGCCCAAATGTTACACAGTCCGTCTCAGCAGGCGACTGTTGGTCCACACCCCGTTACAGTTCCTCCTTCAACTCTACCCCAGAGTTTGGAGTTGGAGTCTTCGGGCATGGTTACTGCTACGGCTGGAGGACGGATACCCCTTCTGTTCCTTCAGCCTCTACTCTTATCTCCTCTTCCTTAGAGGGATTCGTGGTCGGGCTTCCATGGTCTCCTCCGAGGGGTGAGTGGCATCGGACCCTTGTCCGAGCCGCTCTTCCCTTGGAGCCTCGGCCTTGGTGAGCTCGGCTCCGACATCTGCCTCGAGACTTCCCTTCGGTGGTCCCGGGAGTTCCTAGCTCTTGGAGCGGGTTCTCTCGGACCTGCCTGGGAGGGAGCATTCGAGGTAATGAAGAGTGTACTGGCCACTGGTATCAGTCAGCAGTCTGTTCCGTAGCTCCTCCCTCTATAGTACCTGTTGACATCTCTGCCACTTCTCTTGCTACAGGACCCAGAGATCCTCCGCCTCAGGTTTCCCCATTGGGAATTTCCCCTCTTCCGAGGATTCTCCTGATGTTTCGGGAGATCCTCCTAGGAAGAGGACTTGTAAGAGGAAGCATGTAGACTCCCGAGTCTGTCACTTGGATACTGACTTTGATGAGTCAGAGGGATCCCCTAGATCCCCTCTGAGGATGTCTCCTTCTCAGACATCCTAGAACTTCTGAAACAGAGGGAAACTGGCCCACCAACAATCCCTCTGAGGATGAGTCAGTATACCTAGAGGCGTTTGGATCTCGGCCCTCCACCTCCTGGGTGTCTCCGCCTTCGACCCCTTATGCAGGTTATTGCACGAAGGCGTGGGCAGCTCCTGACTCTGTAGAGCCAGTCCCTAGGAGGCCTTCAAAATTTATCACTGCCCCGAGTGACAAACAATTCCTTACCAAGGGTGTCCCCGCTGATGCCATGGTGCTGGCTGCGGCCACCAAAAAGGAACTTGCAGATCCTTCCGTGCCCGTCCATCCTCCTAATAAGGACTCTAGGACCATGGATAGGTACGGCAAGCGGATGTTTTCCTCAGCGACCTTTGCTATGCGTTGCTGAATTATCTTTGTCACTTCACCAGACTCCAGAGAGATATCCTGAAGGAGCTGGGAGAAGTAGTTCAGGATCCTACAGCTGTAGGGGCTCAAGAAAAGATTGCTTCGCAGCTAGGAACCCTCAATTCCATTGCTAACTCCTCCATGCGGCTAATATCTTATGCTGCGGATGGAGCGAGTAGAGCCGCAGGCACAGGTGTGGCTCTTAGACGCCAAGCCTGGATGCGGCTATGTGATTTTATGGATCCCTTTAAGCGTCCTTCACAAATTCTCCCTTTGATGGGTCAGCTTTGTTTGGCCCTCAGGTGAAGGAAACCTTGACCAGGTGTGAGCAGGACGGCAAGACTCTTTCTGCTGTTGGAGTCCGTTTTCCACCCCTTCTAGGCCTTATTCCAAAGGACAGAAGGGTGGGAAGATGTGGTTCCGTAAATCCCAAGGAGTCACGCCGGATTCACGTGGTCAGTTTACCCCTAGAGGCAGAGGGGTAACAACAACAGACGCGCTCTAGAGGCAGAGGGGTCCAAGAACCAGGGAAACAGGGAGCCTCTCTGATAAGCCCTTTCAACATCCCTGAGGTGTTGCCCGGCTGTCCCTCCTTGGAGGCAGTCGGGAAGATTATCACTGTACCCAGAAGCCTGGCATTCCCTCACTCAAGACAGATGGGTACAGTCGATCATATCCAAGGGTTACATAATTCCTTTCGAGGAAAGTCCCTTCCCTCAAGTTCCCTTCCAGATGTACCACCGGTCTAAGGGAGATTGCAGAGTTAGAAATCGCAAAACTACTGCAAAAGAGCCATTCAGCCAGTTACAATAGACCATTCAGAGCCCGGAATCTACTCAAGGTTCTTTTTGGTCCCCAAAAAGACGGGAGACTGGAGACCAATATTGGATCTCAGCAGACTCAACAAGTCTGTAAGGAAGACAAGATTCCGAATGGTCACTCTTCAGTCAATTCTGCCCTTCTTACAGAAGGACAACTGGATGTGCTCAATAGATCTTCAGGATGCGTACTATCACATCAAAATTCACAGACGCTCCAGGAGATTTCTCCGCTTTCGGCTGGGGTCCAGTCACTTCCAGTTCAGAGCCCTGCCCTTTGGTCTCACTGCAGCCCCCAGAGTGTTCACCAAATGCATGGCAGTGGTCACGGCTCACCTGAGACGTCAAGGATTCCAGGTGTTTCCGTATCTCGACGACTGGCTCCTGTCAGCCACCACCAGGCATCAGCTTATACAAGCCAGGGATTACACAATAGACCTTTGTTCTCTTTTAGGCATCTCAATCAACATCGAAAAGTCATCCTTATCGCCCTGCCAGTCTATTACCTTCATAGGCGCAAACTTAAACACTGTTCGGATGTCAGCTACCCTTACAGAACAAAGAGTTTCAGACATTCAGACTCATGTCAGGATCATTCTGGCCAGCAAGAAAGTACAGGCCAGAATGGTTCTAAAGGTATTAGGTCTCATGGCTGCGGCCATTACTCTTCTTCCCTGGCTCGATTCTACATGCGCCTCCTTCAGTGGATGCTGTTCACACAGTGGTCATACCAGCAACTCCCAATGCGTCACCAGATTCTGGTGACACAAACATGCAAAGAACATCTTGCTTGGTGGATCACATCGTCTCAGGTTCACCAAGGCAGGTGCTTTGTACCTCCGTCCCCGATAGCCACTGTCACCACGGATGCCTCCCTGATCGGGTGGGGGTCATTATCAGGGCAGGATGGTTCATGGGACGTGGCAACCGTTCGAGTACCATCTGCACATAAATGTCCTGGAGATGAGAGCAGTGCTTTTAACGTTGCAAGCCCTCAACGACTTTCTTCCCGTAGGGACAATTGCAGTCCACACAGACAACATGTCTGTAGTTTGGTATATCAACAAACAGGGCGGAACCAAGTCCTACCCTTGTGTCGAAGCGCTCAGACTATGGCAATGGGCGATCTCCTCTCATCGGTTTCTGGTAGCAACGCATATCCCTGGGAAAACCAACATTATAGCGGACAGATTGAGGAGAGCCATTCTCATGCCTCACGAGTGGTCTCTCAAGCAATCCATAGCGGAAGAGATTTTTCTGGAATGGGGTCGTCCATGTTGCGATCTTTTGCTACTCCCCAAAACAGCAAATGTCCAGACTTCTTCAGCCTCTTCCCTCTATCAGGCCATCCCCCCAGAGATGCTCTGACCCAGGATTGGCCCCAGGGACTTCTTTATGCCTTCCCTCCATTTCCTCTGATCCCTCAGGTGATCCAGAAAGCTACCGTTTTGAGAGCCAAATTGATTCTCATTGCCCCTTACTGGCCTCTACAAGTTTGGTTCCGTTCCTCCATCATCACCTTTTGGTGCAGCCGTGGCATCTGGACCCAGTGCCAGATCTACTGATTCACCAATCCGGTCAGCTGCACCGGTCAATCCCTTCTCTCAACCTCACAGCATGGTTGCTCCACTTCCTTCCTTAGCCAGGCTTCCTTTGATCTCTAACCCAGTTAGAGACATCATTGTAGCTTCACTAAAATCCTCTACCAGGAGTATTTACACAAGCAAATGGAACGGTTCTCTTATTGGGCTAAGGCCCAAAATATTGATCCTTTTACTGCCCCTGTTCAGGCAGTTCTGGACTTCTTAGCAGAGATTTTTCATGCAGGCTCCTCTTCTTCCACAGTCAGAGTTCAATTGGCTGCTATCTCCAACTTTCATGTCGGGTAGCAGATCATAATATTATGTCCCATAGGCTCTGCAGGGCCTTCTTGAAAGGAATTTTCCTACTAAAGCCTCCAATCAGGAATCCTCCTCCTCAGTGGGATCTAAATTTAGTGCTGACATCCTTGATTCTTCCCCTTCGAGCCAGCTGTTTCTTGTTCCCTGAAATATCTTTCTTGGAAAACTTTATTCCTAGTGGCTATTACATCTGCCAGGAGGGTGTCTGAACTTCATGCTCTTTCGGTTCGACCCCCTATTTGATTTTCACAAAGACAGAGTATCTTTGAGAACCAATCCATCCTTTTTACCTAAGGTCGCTTCAAAGAACAATCTGAATCAATCCATTGATCTCCTGTATTTTTCCTAACTATTCAGATAGAGCCGAACAAAAACTACATTATCTTGACGTCCACCGTCAGCTTAGATATTATTTGGACAGAACAAAAAAATTTAGAAAATCTGATCAACTTTTTGTGTCCTATGCGGATAATAAGAAAGGCCTCCCTGTTTGTAAAGTGACTTTGTCCAGATGGCTTTCTTGGTCATCACTGAAATTTATACGATCAGGGGAAAACAGCTGTGCTCAAAACCTAAAGCACATTCAACTAGGAGTTTAGCTACTTCTACAGCTTTTCAAGCTAGACTGCCTTTGGACACTATTTGTGCAGCGCCACTTGGGCCACTCCTCACACTTTTGTTTCCCATTACAAATTGGACTTGGCCTCCAGGGACAGAGCCAGTTTTGGCTCTACAGTCCTCAAGAGTTTGTTCCATTGAGCCACCCAGGATAGAGGTGCTAGGACGCGTCCCATCAAGCAAGAATGAAGGCGAGATTGACAACTTAACATTAAGTTATGTACCTACCATAACGTTCCATGTTAGTTGTCTTCTCGCCTTCTTTCTTCGACCCTCCCTCCTTCCCCCTGGCCTGGACAGACCTTGTATAAGAAACTATTATGCTAAAGACCATTCAGACCTGGTCCTTTTTCCATCTGTAAGTTTCTTCTTCCTTTGGGAAGTATTTTATGCTTGGTGTTATTGCCCTTTGTCAACAAACGAGATCTGGGTACTTACTGCCTTGCATCATGGGATATGGGGCTGCCTCGAGCTGGTAAAAGGAGTTCTCGAGCTAAAGCAGTGCGAGTGGAGCCGAGGATCGGCTCCGAACCCATCAAGCAAGAAAGAAGGCGAGAGAAGACAACTAACATGGAACGTTATGGTAGGTACATAACTTCTTATTTTCCCTCTTTGGAGATGTACAGCCCTTCCTTGAGAATTGCTCCTCGTCTTTTCCATTTCTGTTTTTCAGCTTGTGTAGTAAGTGTCTGCATTGTTTTTAACATTTCTGAGTCTAAAATCTCAGGAGGTTGTAATTCCTCGTTCAAAAGAAATGCTTCTGAGGCTGCTTGTTTTGCAGCTGTGTCAGCTCTCGCATTGCCTTTTGAAATCCTATCTTGTTGTTTTGTATGAGCTATGCATTTACAAATAGCTACTTTCTGAGGCAACTGAATAGAATCTAACAAATCTAAAATAAACTGTGCATGGTTAATCGGTTTGCCAGTAGATGTCACCATTCCTCGATTCTTCCACTGTTGTGCAAAAACATGTACAGTAGAAAAAGCATACTGGCTGTCTGTAAAAATGTTTACGCTTTTACCCTTTGCTAAGGTACATGCCCGTGTCAAGGCAATCAACTCTGCTGCTTGTGCAGATAAGTTATGTGGTAGAGGTTTCGCTTCTACAATCTCAGTATCAGAAACTACTGCATAACCTGTTAGGTTCTGTCCTGTAGGACTCCTTTTGCATGAGCCATCCACGTAATATGTCACCTCGGCATCATCCAAGGGAACATCCGTGAGGTCTTTTCTAGGCAGTGTCTTTTGCTCAATTACCTGCAGGCAGTTATGGGGTGTGCCATCCACAGGAGTTGGGAGCAAGGTAGACGGATTCAAAGTAGTACATCGCTCAATTGTCATGTGAGGTTGGCTCAGCAATATAGTCATACAAGAAAGATGCCTAGCAGGGGGAAGATATGCTATTTTTTCTTGCAGTAAAATGATTGCGACTGCATGAGGCACTCTCAGTGTGAGAGGGTGGAATAACACTACTGAGGCTGAAGCCTGCACTGCCATTGCAGCTGCATCTACTGCTTGTACACAGTGGGGTAGAGACCGCGCCACTGGGTCCAGTTGTGATGAATAATAAGCAATGGGGCGTTTTGTCCCCATGCTGTTGAGTCAGTACTGATGTCATATAACCTTGCTTGCAATCTACAGTTTGGAAAAAACGTTTGTGATAATTTGGTAATCCTAAAACTAATGATGATGTTATCAATTGCTTCAGCTTGCAGAAAGTTAATTCTGCTTCTGGTGTCCACTGTATTAAATCTTGTGCTGCCATAGGCTTCTTAAAAATCAGGTCGGTTAAAGGTGCAGATTCCAAAGCATAGTTTGGGATCCAGCTCCGACAAAAATTAGTCGTACCCAGGAAGGACATAATTTCCTTCTTGGTTGTGGATTTTGATGCTTGTAAGATCGCTACTTTTCTGTCCTCATCTAATGCTCTGCCATCTTTGGATATTACATATCCAAGGTATTTCACTTGTTTTCTCCTAAGCTGCAATTTATTTTTGCTTACTTTGTGTCCTTCAACTGCTAGGAATTTTAATAATGCTATAGGATCTTCCTTACAATCTTGCTGGGTAGGGGCAGCCAGCAGGATGTCATCAACATAAAGTAAAATTTGACTACCTTTCGGTGGGATAAATCCTGCTAAATTACTTGCCATCTCTTGTGAGAATATCGTTGGGCTTTCACTATAACCCTGTGGTAGTCGCGTATATGTATACCGCTTCCCCTGAAATGTAAATGCAAACCAGTACTGGCTGTCAGGGTGTATCTGTATCGAAAAGAATGCATTGCTGATATCTACCACAGAAAAGTACTTCTGTTGAGGTTTTAAATCATTCAACAAGGTATGTGGATCTGGCACCGTAGGTGCTCTTGGTATTACTGCATCATTTACAGCTTGTAAATCTTGGACCATACGCCATTCTCCGTTTGCTTTTCTAACTGGGAATAAGGGTGTGTTACATGGCGAATCGGGAGATTCCACCAGTATTCCCTTCTTAAGCAAAGCTGCTATGATTGGTTTAATACCTGCCTCTGCATCTTTTCTCAAGGGGTACTGTCTCTTTTGTGGTCTAAATGCTGACTTTGGCGTGATAGTAACTGGTCATGCTGTGCGAATAAGTCCTACGTCTGATTTTCCTGTTGACCAGAGAGTTTCTGGTATGTCTAACAAAGCTTTTCCTTCCTCTTCTAATAAGAGGGCTTCTCAGCTGTCTTTGCTGGACTGCAAGTGTATAGCTGGATGTGTTTGTGTTATCCAGTTCAGTTTCTGTCTTTGTATTCCCTGATGTCCTTCAAGGATGCATCTGCAGTCTTTACAAATGGGTTGTCCTGTCGTCAGGCAGCCCTTCGGTCGGCCGGATTCCAAAGTCTGGGTATGGCTTCGGCTGGTGTCGCACTTCACCCGATGTCATTGCGGCAGTTATTCGGGTATAAAGGCATCAGCCGACGCCATTTTCCTCAGTCTTTCTTGCCGCGTGGCGCCCGAAGCAGAAGCTGTTCGCAAGTGCCGGTCGGTCAGATCCAGAGATTACTACTACCGAATACTACTTCGAAGACTTCTATAAAGCTAAGTACCCCGTTGGGGACTCTTTCTTGCCTCAGCCGATGTCAGAGAAAGTTAATAACTGTTTATCTTGTGGGAAACAAATACCTCATAAAGATTTCCACTCCTATTGCATACATTGTTTAGGCCCAGACCACGACGTAGCATCTTGTCTAGCCTGTGCTTCTTTTAACCGGCGGACGCTTAGACGTCGATCGGACTTTGCTGAACAGATTTTCGGCTCCGATTTTGCCTACATTATGCCGTCGGATCCTCCGACTACGCAAATAACCAAGAAACGCAAAGAAAAGGACCGACACTCGCGGTCCGCGGTTTCGGCCGAAACCGCGGTTAAGCAAACCACGAGTGTCTCGGTTTCGGCCGAAGCCGAGCAAGCGGTTCTTCCTTCAGCCGATAACTTGCCTTCTACCGAGGCCGCTTCTAACCTGGTAGAAACGGCTTCTGAAATCCAACCTTCTGTTGCGGTTTCACAGGATTTATCAGACACCACCCCCCTGGATATTTCTATCTCTGCACGTGGAGCTGCTAGGCCTCCTCCAGCTATGTCTATTAAGGCCTTTGCCAGGGCTAAAGCAGCCAAAGCATCAAAACCTGTGCCTGCCAAGCCCCCCTCTCACAGGCCCAGCACCAGCTCCCATATGCTTTCTTTGGCTGAGGATCTCATCTCTTTAATTCATGGAGCCCAGCCTCATCCAGACAGGGCCTCTCTCCCCCCTCCAGAAAAGAGGCCTAGAGCAGAGCCCCCTGAGCTAGTATCCACAGATGATTCCTCTGATGACTCAGAACATACAGACCCTCCTGAGGCTTCTTATTCTCCTTACGAAGACTCTGATGCTGAGGAGTCCATACCTTCAGCCTCTCCTCCTGAGGAATTTTCCTTTGGGGAAACTTTGCATGCTATGAGGGAACAATTTCAGTGGCAGGGCCAAGATTTCTCAGACTCTAGAAAAAGGCTTAGGACCTTTCTACATTTGCCACAGCATAGGCCTTTAGCTATACCTCCAGTTCTTTCTGTTGTTGATGATGCATTTAATGATGCTTGCACTGTTCCTGATACTTTACCTCCGGCTCCTGCTAAGCCCGATAGGTACTACAGGGTCCCGGACACTGATCACCACTTATATAAGGCTCCTTTTGCAGATCCAGAGACTGTCTCCCAGGGTCCAAAAGCTGTAGCAGCTACTTCTTCTAAAAACCCCCTCCCCTCTGAAAGGGAATCCAGGTCCTTAGAGAGATGGGGTAAAAAAGTTTACACCTCTGCTACCTTGTCAGCTAGAGCTTTGAACTGCCAATTTCATATGATTCAATATCAAGAGTTTATGCTTGACCAGTTGACTAAAAAGCTGTCCTCTGAAGAATCTTTAGATAAAAAGTATGTTCAAGAAATGGTACACAACATACAGCAGGTTAGTAACCATTCTTTAAAATGTGGCTATGATGCACTGGAGGCTTCCTTTAGATCAGCCATGACTGGCACAGTTATCAGGAGGCATGCATGGTTGAAAGAACAGGCATTACCAGACCATGTCAAATCTAAGCTTTTGGATGCACCTATGGACGAGGTCAATTTATTTGGTTCCCCTGCACCGCAGGTACTAAAAAAGATGGAAGAGAAAGCAAAATCTGTGCAAACAGTGAAAGATTTCTTGCAAGTTCAACCTCCAAGGTTTAGCAGGAACTGGCTCTCCAAGAATTGGTCCTTTCCAGACTCCTCTAAGGCACAAAGAGGCAGAAATAGACGCTCTAGAGGCAGAAACCAATCCAGGGGTGCCTACAGGGGTCGCCAGTGGCAGGGTAACAACCAACGAGGCACGGATACAGCCACCACCACTACAACAACTCAATCACAGTGACTTGGCGGTGGCACCGCCTACCAGGGAACAACTAGAAGCACCTTTAGGCGGAAAGGCTAACCTTATTTTCAAAAAACTGGCACTGCATTACAAGAGAAAAATGGATTTTGCAAACTATAGACCAAGGTTACAGATTCCATTTCCATACTCTACCAGGAAAGAGAGGAATGCCGAACCTACCACCTACTCAAAGGACAGAAGCTCTAAAACAAATATCTCAATTATTAAAAATGAGAGCTGTGGAAAAGGTACCATCTATGGAGCAAGGGAAGGGGTTTTACTCCAGACTCTTCCTGGTACCAAGAAAAGAAAACAAATGGAGGCCTATTCTAGATCTGTCTGCTTTAAACACATTCCTCATTGTTCCAAAATTCAAAATGCTGACCCTACAGCAGCTTCTTCCCATGCTGGGCAAGGAGTCTTGGCTGGTAACTCTAGATCTCAAGGTGGCATACCTGCACGTCCCCATAAGACCAATTTGCAGAAGATACCTCAGATTTCTTGCAGGATCAGAGCATTATCAATTCTCAGCATTGCCCTTTGGCTTATCTACTGCCCAGAGTGTTCACGAAATGCCTGGCATCAGTAATCGCTCATTGCAGACTTCAGGGATTCAAATCTATCCCTACCTGGACGACTGCCTGATACAAGCGGACAACAAAACAAACTAACAGAAGACTTACAAAGAGTCATCTACCTGCTGCAAGCCCTGGGATATACAGTCAATACAAAAAAGTCAAGGCTGATTCCATCCCAAAGAATAACCTTTCTGGGTGCAGAACTGGACACATCAAAACAAAGGGCATTTCTAACTACAGAAAAGAAAGAGCAACTTCCTCTCTACTTCTTGGCATTAACAAAGCAGAACCATTTAACTGCAAGAAAAGTGCTACAAGCTCTAGGCTTCATGGCATCCTGCATAATACTGGTCCCTCATGCCAGGCTGCATATGAGAAAGCTACAGTGGTACCTAAAGAATTTGTGGTCCCAGCACCAGCACAGCCTAGAAACCAAAATTCCAATGATCCCATGCCTGAAGCAAGAGTTCCTATGGTGGGCTCAGGCCTGCCAATCAAACACAGGATTGCCCTTCTGCAAAAGTCAACCAAGACAAACCATCACGACAGATGCCTCAGACCTCGGTTGGGGGGCACACATGATGGGCAAGTGCATTCAAGGCCTATGGACTCAAGACCAGCTGCATCTGCACATAAATTTAAAAGAAATGATGGCAGTGAAATTGGCAATCCAGGCATTCAGACCTTTTCTCCAAGAAGGCCAGTTGATGATAAGGACAGACAATACCACAGTTATGTGGTACATCAACAAACAGGGAGGCACACACTCATACCCTCTATGCCGGCTGGCACTGGACCTATGGGATGTGGCTCTGAGCTACAACATTCAGTTACAGGCAATTTATGTACCAGGGAAGGAAAACATTCTAGCAGACATATTAAGCAGAACTACAACAGATGCCCACGAATGGATGCTGCATCCGGACATCTTCAAAACCATCACAAGAGAATGGGGATTACCACAAATAGACTTGTTTGCATCCCCATTCAATCACCAGTTGAAGAAATTCTGCACAAGGACTTACCACCCTCTTGCTTGGAAGGTGGACTCCCTATCTTTCAGTTGGAAAAGCCTGACAGCATACGCCTTCCTTCCACTTCCTTTGATGCACAAGGTGCTTCTGAAGATCAAAGAGGAACGTCCGAGGATCATTCTGATAGCCCCAGACTGGCCAAGACAACATTGGTATCCACTGCTGAAGAGCATGTCCCGGGAACAAATATGGACACTGCCCCTGATCCCATTACTGCTAACACAGAACAACTACAACATCCCCAAACCTAAAAACTCTGCAGCTAACTGCCTGGAACATTACATAACAGCAATTAACCCAAATTTATCCCAAAGGGTTAAAGACATAATCCTGGAGGCTCGTAGACCTTCAACAAGAAAGAATTATGCAGCAAAATGGAAAAGATATCTCATCTGGAGTACTGCAAAAGGGCAAGATGTGACACTGGTGAACATAGCCAACATCCTGGAGTACTTGGCGGAGCTCTTCCATACAGGCCTGTCCTACTCTTCCATCAAGATATTTCAGCAGAATACAGCTTGGATCCTTCTGTCTTCTCGCATCCTCTGCTCAGACAGTTTCTGAGAGGAATTAAAAATGTGAAACCTCCCAGGAAACCTCCATTGCCAGCATGGGACTTGAACTTTGTGCTAGAAAAACTAACTCTTCCTCCTTTCGAACCAGCAGCAACAGCAGAATTACAATACTTATCCTGGAAGACTGCTTTCCTGCTGGCAATAACTTCAGCAAGAAGGGTCTCTGAACTACAGGCATTAATGGCAGTGCAACCCTTCCTAATCTTCCATCAAGATAGAGTGTCCATGAGAGCAAATCCTACATTTATGCCTAAGGTGGTATCCAGAGTATCTTTAAATCAGGCTATCCACCTTCCTACATTCTTCCCCATCCCACAGAACAGGGGAGAAAGGCTCTTACATACCTTGGATGTACACAGACAATTACGCTACTACCTGGACAGGACAAAAAACAATAGAAAAACTGACCAGCTTCTGGTAGCATATGCAACAGGAAAGGAAGGAAAACCAATTTCTAAACAGACAATCTCCAAATGGATAGGAAATTGCATTAGATTTTGTTACTCCTACCATGGAAAGAAAACTCCAGAGAACATCAGGCCTCACTCCACAAGGGCTACAGCCACTACCACAGCTTTCTTACGAGGAGTGGCTACCAAGGACATTATAGAGGCTGCTACTTGGACCTCCGTGCATACATTTGCCAAGCATTGTAACTTGCCTCTATACTCTAGATCCCGTGCTGGTTTTGCCACTGCTGTTTTGCAAGGGATCCTAACTACACCATAATCTTTTCTCATTTCCTCCTCCCCTAGTTTAGCTATGGTATTCTACCCATTTGTAAAGACTGCAGATGCATCCTTGAAGGACATAGTACAGTTTTGTACCTACCATAAATGTAGATGTCCGAGAGGAATGCATCTGCAGTCAGGATTACCCACCCTCCTTCCCCTCTGAGGTACTCCTAGGGTATTTGCCAATCTTCAGCTAGCTTGGGGGGGATCTATTATGGTGTATTTGTTTGTATATATGTACATACATGCTTATTTTATGTGTTCGCTCTCTACTATTTGGAAACTTTGGCATTTATCCAAATTTAGCCATCCAAGAGGGCACCTGGCATCTGGGGCAAGAAACACTGAGGAAAATGGCGTCGGCTGATGCCTTTATACCAGAATAACTGCCGCAATGACGTCGGGTCAAGTGCGACACCAGCCGAAGCCAGACCCAGACTTTGGAATCCGGCCGACCGAAGGGCTGCCTGACGACAGGACAACCCATTTGTAAAGACTGCAGATGCATTCCTCTCGGACATCTACATTTATGGTAGGTACAAAACTGTACTTTCTGACAGTTCTGATTCTGTCTGTTTTTCCCATTTTGTGACTTTTTCTCGTAGGTCTATCCATTTTAAATCTTCCTCTTTAGTTAAACTAACATGCGGTATTAGATTTGATTTGTAAAGTGAAAAGAACTCCTGGGGTAATGAACAGCTAACTACACTGTTCCCTTTCATGTCCCAGTACAAATTACACAGTACTAATCTGTTTGCATGATTTTTAAACAATTCTTGTTCATATTCTTTGTCAGGTCCTGGTGTATTACGATAATACAGAGTACAGTGTAACAGGTGTTGTATGTCAATGCAAAGGGAGGGGAACTTACTGAAAGCTACATTCATGAACTCTTTAGTTACTGCTCTAGGGCCAGTCGTAACTAAGTCCTGGCTGTACCAGTAAAATGTCTCACCTTCCGTTTGCACTGCAAAGGTATTAGTTTGTCGCTGTGCTTCCATACCCTGCATGGTTGGAACTACTGCTATGCCTAATAGTTGCATAAGATCTCTGCCCAAAAGGTTCACTGGGCATTTTGCAGAAACAACACTTTTGCTTTTCTGGGTTAATCCTGAAACAGTATCTGTTGTTGTAATGTTATGGGAGAGAGGCTCCCGATACAGCTGTCCATTAGTTGCTTTTACTAGTATAAAGTCATGTGATTCTGAATTTTCTGGTAGTTTGGAGGGGTGTACCGGGGTTCGTGATGCCCCTGAATCGCACAAAAAGTTGACTTCCCTCCCTTCTACCAGGAGTGTCACTTCTGGTTTTGTGTCAGCCAAATAGAGTTCTAAACTCAATAAGGCTAGGTCTAATATTTCATTTTCTTCACTATCGGTAGCTTCCTGCACTTCCTCTATTATCACATTCTCTGTTCCTTCTATCACATTGTCATGTGTCTTTTCTCTGTTATTCCTATCTAGTGATTCTTGACTTTCATATAGTCTGTCCTCACCCTCATCGTTTTTGTCTTCCACTGCTGCCTTCTTATTTTTCCTGCAATCCCCTTGCCATGTGTCCTTTTTTCCCCTCATTTGAAGCACTCACCTCTTTTCTTTCTCCCTTCAAAGTCCTCTGATCGCTGATCAGATTGTTTGTTTCCCCGGGCATTATTTTTGCCCTTTTGTCTGGACTGTACTAAATAAACTTCTCCGTCTTCCACAGCAAATAGTTGGGCTTTCTTTTTCTTTTTGTTGTTAAAATGCCTTTCGGCATGTCTAGCATATTCAAGCAGTGATTGTAATCTGCTTGTACGATTGTCTACCATGTGTTTAGTAATGAAACTACTTATGGGTGCAATACTGCCTTTCAAAAATGCATTCTTTAACTGCTGCTCATATGGGGAATCTTGTGTCTGATCTTCAGGCACTTGCATTTCACAGTGATTGTTAAATAATTCCAATAATCTGGAAAAATATCTATCAACAGTTTCACTTTCTTGTTGGATGCATTGATTAATGCAAGTCCAGTCTGCCCTAGGCTTCCATTTCTCAGAAATTCGGTCTGTCAGACCTTTCACTCTGTTATCTAGTTCTGCGCTGCTATGTGGGAGGGGCCTAAGTGCAGCGTCACGGGGATTCCAGTTGCCACTGATCATATGCCAGTCTAGACCTACTATTTGTCTGACCACTTTTTCTACTTCCTCTCTGTTTAAGTGATGACTTAATCTCATGCCCTGTAAGTCTTCTAAGAACTTTCTAAAATTAACTTTTGGATGGGGAATTCCCTCTGTGGCTTTCCGGATGTCTTCCGGTGTCCACGGTCTGTATACTAAGAGAGTTGGGTTCTGCCCTTCTTGTCCTGCCTGAGGATTTGGTACTTCTATGAGTGGGCACATCTCTTCACTTATGGCCCGTGAATTTCCATTCATTTGATGTAATTTAAAAGGGGATATTGAATTATGTGTTCGAGACCTAGTCTCGATAGGATCTCTAACAAACGGTAGTGGTTTTATAGGAACAACTGGATATCGTGGAGGTGGGTCAGTTTGTTCTTTTGCTTCATATTCCAGTAAGGGAGCTGGTAAGGGAACCGAAACCGGAGTGGGCGAAGGGGCCGATGCTATAACCAAGTTATTATCCTCTTTGTCCAGAAACATTGCTTTTGAATTTTTATTCTTTTGTTCTCTTCGGTTTGCTTCCTCAATCCACCTGTGTGCCTGAGGAACTCCTAATTTACGCTGTTTTTTAACCCGACCTTTAGAATCTGTTTTTAACTGTCTAATAAGTTTGATAAGCAAGGATCTTTCTAGTTTTCCATCAAATTCATTTTTATTAACCCATTTAGTATAATATTTAAAGTTGTCGGCGAGCTGTGATTGCATATATTTTGCATCTTCAGTTAACGGTGGGCTTTGGGGTCTTTTCGGTTTTGTGCACGTATTACCCATTTTGTTCTAACCTTTCTAAATGTTACGTAACCCTTTTGTTTGTAATGTGGTACCACCAAGTGTTTACAGTCTCTTCAGACTACCTGCCTACTTATTCTGTTTCCCTGATCTATGACAAGATAGCAATATTTCTGTCCCTGAATTTTAAAAATTCTCACAGAACAAATGCAATCAAGTCCCTGATCTAAAACAGAAAAAAGTAGATTCACCTTACCTGAGCCTCAGCGATTGGTCACTCACTGTTCAAATGGAACCCGCCTTCAGTCGTAGATCAGTAAAGTGGCTGGCCTCTTTTGCACGACAATTCAGTCGGAGGTCTTTCAATGAAGAAGATCCGATGTGGTATCTTCCCTGTGCGTTTTCATGCCACCTGGCCCATCTGATCCCAGGCTAAACGAGGGTTTCTGGTCCGAAGGACCAAAAAATGTTAGAGAAAAATACTTCAAAAGACCAAAAGCATAAGGTTCAGTTCAGGTATCCTCTTATTCTTGCGCAAGGAGACAAAAAATGCAGTTAGAGTTTGTCTGACTAAATTAGGGAGTGTCACAGTTATTATACCTTTCTTTCAAGACATTGCCCACTACGACTGACGTAGCAGATCACCAGTTCACAATTCTGTTACTTTACAGATGTTTCTCACATTTCTAACTGACTCTTCAAAGTTTAAAAAAGATTTTTTCAGTAAACAGGATGGCCTTGACGACCACCGGTCAATTATAACTTTCTTGCTCTGTGATGTTACAAGTCTAGGTACTATGGCTAATTTAAGCACAATGCAAGTACATATTTCTGAAGCAGTTTGTTGTTCATAGTATCTCTAACTATCTTGCAGCTTGTGCACTTTTTCATCAACACAAACAGAGTTTGTTGTCCACAATGAATGGATCTACAGAAATTATTATTATTCTCCTTTTAATTTCCTGACCTAGCAGAAAATCACCTGCTTTCCAGTACATTTCCAAGGCATAAACATGTATTTTGCTGTGCTAGCAAACTAGGTCAGAGTGCATCTTGCAGTGTCAGAAAGCACAATTTCAGAAAAGCATATTTTCAGTTTCAAATAGAACTAATGCTGCATATAGAATAAAAACGTGTTAATCTTCCCTTATTAAAATAAGCATTGCACACATATGTTAATACATATTTTTCTAACAGTGTGTGTGTGTGTGTGTGTGTGTGTGTGTGTGTGTGTGTGTGTATATATATATAAATATATATATATTTTATATATATATATATATATATATATATATATATATATATATATATATATATATATATATATATATATATATTGTATATATATTTATTTTTTTTATATATATATATAGTCACACACACACACACACACACACACAAGCGCAGTGTCTGCCTTTGTTGAAATTCAACATATCAGACAGGAATTGCATATTTTCCTGTTCCTGTGAAACAGGGTATTGATAGTGAATGTTTTCAACATCAGTTGAGGAGAGGGATTGCCGCATGCCCCTTTTTTTCTCTCTCTAAACCTCTGATTACCCAGAGTGCTGTTTAAAAAGCAGAATTGTGAGACCAGTGTCCTTTTAGTTGCCTATCCTGGATAGCCAAAGACAAGTGTGGCTTTTACTGGTGCAGATGACTAGTCTTTTTCTGGGTCCCTAGAAATGCACCCTTTGGATTCAGTAAAGGAGAGCTTTTATGCATCTTGGTCTAAAGACCTTGTCCTGCCAACCTGAATATTCTCAGTTTGATAATCTTTTAAATGGCCAACCTGAATATTCTCAGTTTGATAATCTTTTAAATGGCCAGTTGTCAGAGAAATTGCTAAGCGTCCTTTAGGAGGCTAGAAAACAAAAAAAAAGGAAGTCCTTATTTAAATGTAAAAGGTTTTCTTTCTACTGAACTTTGAAGGGGTTATTCCCCTGGTTGCAAATGGGAGTAATGTTTTTCAATAGTTGGTAAAGCTGTTTTCTGGGAGGGGGGGTCTTTATTATACTTCCATTAAGGTGTATCTTTCTGTGATTGCTGCTTGTCTTCCCAAAGATGGCTTTCTTTTCTTACTGCTGTTTTGTTAATCATGTTCCTCAGAGGGGTGTTGCATTCAAAACCCTCTAGAAATGTCAGTGTCTCCCACATGGGACCTTAATTTTGTGAGCAGAAATGTAATCTTCCCTTTTGAAACTAGTTGATCTGAAGTTGTTTTCGTTTGGTCTTCAACCTGTGGGACCCGGATCTGGCATGGATCCAACTCCGACGCATACTTCAGCATCGGATCCAAGCTCCTCCTCTACCCATAATACCCCTGTCTCCCTCCTCCCCTCAGGTCTCATTTGCCACTCGTTCATTAGAGACAGCAGCATGGTTCAGCTCCTAGCTCCGTTTTAAAGAAGTAAACTTTTTGATCTTTTTTCTATCCTTTTTCTTCTCCTTTCGGGTGTCCTTGCGTCTCTTCTTTACTTTACCCTACCCTATCCCTGTGCACTTCGCTTTTGTTTAAAAAAAAAACAAAAAAAAACTCTCTTGTTCCCTTCCCCCTTTATTGTTGTGTGAGTGCGTGTAGTGTGTTCTGGTTCCTGTGGCCATGGCTGAACCGTCCATGACGGGCTTCAGGAAATGTACAGAGTGTGGCCATACGCTTCCTCCTTCTGATGGCTACACTCTGTATATTGTTTGCCTGGGTGGTGATCACCTGGATTCCTCCTACTCAATTTGCACAGGTTTCAATCTCCACTCTCTGATCGACAGGAGGAATAAGCTGACTCGTAAGAGGCTCCTTCCTTCTGAGGCTGCTTCTTCTTTCTCCGCCCCAGCTTCTGGGACTCAACCTTCCACCAAGAAGTCCGGGAATGGGTAAAAGACCTGCTCAAAGGAACAGGACTGGCCTATGACGCTGTTCCCTGACTGCTCTTCTTGGTCGAGCCCAGGGCCAAGTCATGGCTGGATTCGACCTGGGGCTCTCCTCGGTTTTTCCCGCTTCTCACTGGAGCCGGAGACTACCCAGGCTCAATTCCCCCCTGTGCCACTCCAGGCCCAGGTTGGTGGCTTCTTCCATCCAGTCCTCTGAGTCTTTATGAAGTTTAAGTGGACAGGATGAAGCAGAAGTTTATTTGGGCCCAGATTCAGATGGTAGCCTTGCCTGCTCCTTCCCCCTCTGGGGCTGGGAGCATGTAGTCCATTTTCCCTGCCGTTGCTACTTCTCTGATCTGACCTCCAGTTTCAGAGTCATCGGGTCCGAGGTTTCCCGGTGTCGAGGGGTCAGCGCTGGTGTTTCCAGGTACCTTGACACCGACCATTACCCTGAGTGGTTTGGCACTGACATTTTTGGAGCCATAGTGTCTGTGTCAGATCTGAGGGGCTGGCGGTGACTTCGAGGTTTTCGAAGTCTGCCCTTCCTGTCGGAGTTTCGGCACCAGGAGGTTCGGCTCAGTCTACCCCTCAGCGCAGGGGGTGGTGGATCTAGTTCTAGTCATCCGTGCTACAGGGATTCTTTCACCTTCTACTTTCGATGTGGAGGGAGGGTCCTCTCTGCTCCTTCGAGACCCTAGACACTGTCATCCTCAGCATCCATCCTGGCTCCCTCTCTTTCTGGGTCGGACTCCGCCATCCTGTCCCCTCAAGGATATTCTGTTGCATCTCCACCCCAAGAGGTTCCCCCTGGGAACTCCCTGAGGTTTCATAGTCCTCCCCAGAACCCCTCCCCGAGGAGCTCCCTCAGAAAGACACGTGCAAGATGAGGCACTTGGACTCCCCACAGGAATCCGTCATGGAGATACCAACTTGGAGGATGGGGGAGGGTTCCCCCTCATCACTCCCGAAGGATGCCTCCTTTGGAGACATCATGTAAATCCTGCGACACCGTAGAGGATGGTCTACCAAAATGTCCAGCCCAGATGAGTCTGTGTTCTTGGAGGTGTTTGGCACAGGACCCTCATCCTCCTGGATGTCCCCTCCCGCGGAACCCCTTGTGGACTTAATTTCATTCAAGACATGGAAGGAACTGAATACAGTTCAGCCTATCCCCCAAGTGCCCGGACAAATACTCCTATCTCCCTCAGATAGGCAGCATTGGTCGGAAGGATCCCCAGTCAATGCCATGGTGGTAGCAGCAGCCACCAAGAAAGAGCTCGCTCAGGAGAGTTCTACGGTCCGTCCTCCAGACAGGGAGTCTCGGACTGTGGACCATTTTGGGATGTGGGCTTGCGCTTCAGCTATATTTGCCTTACGTACGCTGAACTACATGGCACACGTTATCATACTGCAGCGGGACCTGGTCAAAGAGGTCACCGAGTCTGCCCCAGGCTCCATGTCGGCAGTGGAGAAAAAGGTGGTGTTCTCCATTATGGCCACCCTTATCTCAATATCGAATACTTCCATGAGGCTCCTATCACATGCTACAGAAGGTGCCTCTAGGGCTGCCTGCACAGGTGTAGTAGCCATCGGGCATCATGTCTGGCTCTGGCTTTGTGCTTTCTTGGAGCCCTTTCAAGGTGTTGTTTACGAATGACTGTTCCACTCTTTTTAGTAAGACTGTTTGAGACACCATAGCAAGGACGGGAAGACTGTCTGCCATCGGGATTCGCTTCTCCACCCCCCTGGGATCCTTCTCTAGGAATCAGCATGGGGCAACGAAGGTGTGGTTCTGGTTTTCCTCAAGGCTCTTCCTGCGACGCTAAGGATTCGCCTTCCCCCAGAGGTGGGGGGGGGGGGCACAACAGACACTGCCTTAATGGCAGAGAGGGCCTAAGGAACCAAGGATCTCAAGATCCCTTCCTGGACAGACTCGCAGCAGCCCTGAAGGATTGCCCGACTGCTCATCTCTGGAGGCAGTCAGGGGACATCTGTCTCTGCACCCAACAGCATGGGAGTCCATCACCGATGATCGTTGGGTTATGCAGATAATATCCAGGGGATACTCTATCCCCTTTCTTCAACCCCCAGTCCCTCCCAAACACCTCATGAACGTCCCACCCACGCAACTGGAGCAGGTAGCTGTAGAAATTTCCAGGCTGCTCAAAAAATGTCATCCAGCCTGTCTCCCCAGACCAATCCGATTAGGCATCTATTACAGGTTCTTTGTAGTGATAAAGATAATGGGCGACTTAAGATCCATTCTGGATCTTTCAACCCTGATCCTGTCTATTGTCAAGGCGAAATTCCGGGTGGTCACTCTTTAGTCCATTCTGCCCTTCAGATGCAGATAAATGACAGGATGTGCCCGGTGGACCTCCAAGAAGAGTACTATCGCATCAAGATGAACAGGCATTCTTGGAGGTTCCTCCCCTTCTGGCTGGGAGCCAGTCATTTTCAGTTCAGAGTGCTCCCCTTTGGGCTCACCACCACCCTCCGGGTGTTCAACAAAGTGATGGTGGTACTGGCGGCTCACCTATGGCTGCAGGAGTTTCAGGTCTTTCTCTACCTGGATGATTGGCTCCTTTCCGCTCCCTCCAGGCGTTGACTGTGTCAAGCCAGGGATCTTCTTCTCAAGACCGCTCATTACTGGGGTGTAAGTATAAATCCCAACAAATCCCAACTGGCACAAGTGCAGGTTCTCTATTTTCATTGGGGTTCGTATAGACACTATCTAAGGCAAGGTGCGTCTACCTCCAGACAGACTGCTATCCCTTCGACAGAATGTCTCTTCCATCTTTCCAAGCCAAATGTCCCCTAACGGATTCAGTTCTTTGGTTTTGGGATGTGGCCACGATCACCGTCTTTCCAACGGCACGGCTTCATATGAGAGTCCTTCAGTGGACTCTGGCAGCTCAGTGGTCCTTGCTAGACCTTCCCTTATCACATCCTGTTCGATTGTCTCTGGTTTGCAGGGATTCTCTTCTTTGTTGGCTTCAATCCCTGGACCTCCTCCTGGATTGTCCATTTGTTCTTTCCTCCCTTGCAGTCATGGTGACCATGAATGCCTCCCTGCTCGGGTTGGGGGGGCATTGCTTGAGAAAGGACGGTCCCTGGCACATGGTCTTCCCTAGAGACCCATCTGCATATCAGTGTCCTAGAGGTGAGGGCAGTACTTTTGGCATTGCAAGCTCTAGATGCCTGTCTTCCTCAGGGGACTATTGCCATTTAGACTGACAGTATGTCAGTAGTCTGGTACATCAACAAACAGGAGGGACCAGATCTTCTTCCCTTTGTCATGATGCCATGTGATTGTGGGAGTGGGTGATCTCTGGCTGTTTTCTGGTGGCACCGCACATTCCGGGGAGGTCCAACATACTGGCGGACAGGCTCAGCAGATCTATTCTGATGCCTTGTGAGTGGTCTATGAATCCTTCAGTAGCGGAGCAGATCTTTCTAAAGTGGGGTCAGCCTTGCTGAGATCTCTCTGCTTCTCCTTCCAACAATAAATACAGCGAGTATTTCATTTTGAACCCCCATCGGGGTGAGCCCCCCCCAGAGAATCTGTAGTTCATGCTTACCCTTCGCTGCCTCTAATATCCAAGTTCATTTAGAAAACTCGACTGCTGTGGAGCTCTATGATCTTCATTGCCCCTTTCTGGTCTCACCAAATTTGGTTCCCCTCTGTGGTCTCATGCAGTGTGTCCACCTTGGACACTAGATCTGGTTCAAGATCTGATTACACATCCCTCAGGGATCCCTGACCTTGACTTAGTCAGCCTGAAGCTCACAGGTTTGCTGTTCCAGATGTTCTTCGTGTTTCACTGTTGCAGTCATTACATTTGGGTTATCTGCTTGCAGTAGCCCTCAGTCGGCCTGATTAACAAAGTCTTGGGTCCTGCGTCGGTTGCTGTCCCTTCTTCCAGGTAGTCAGGGGTATAAAACATGCAGCTGACACCATTGCATCAGTCTTTTTTGACATGAGGTGCCCGAAGCAGAAGCAGTTCGCAAGTGCCGGTCGGCCGACTCCTGAAATTTTCGTTTTCGAGTTTCAGTACCGAAGTCTTCAACTAAAGCTAAGTAGCCCATTAGGGAAACTTTTTCTTGCTCCTTACCGATGTCAATAAAAGTTAATAATTGCATTACTTGTGGAAAGCAAATACCTCACAAAGATTTTCATTCGTACTGTATTCCTTGCCTAGGCCCTGACCATGACGTACCTTGCTGTCGGTTTTGTGCTTTATTTAATCAGCGCACTATCTGTCATCGGTATATTTTTGCCTCTAAATATTTTGGTTCTCTGTTTAATTATCCAGAAATGTCGTCAGTTAGCCATCCGACTACTGGGATTCCAAAAAAAAAAAAAAAAAAACGCAAAGATAAAGACAGAGACAGGCCGCTGAGGTCCAAAGCTGCTGACGACACTTCTCCTAAGCCAGTCACCAGTTCGCTGGTACTCATTGAGGCACTTTCGCAGCCCCTGATACCCGCTACTTCTGACTCGCAGGCCTCTACTGAGACCCATTCGGAGTTTGGAGATGCTTCAACTGTGGAACCTGCGGATGTCTCTACCTTGGATGGGTCCGGAGCCACTGTGCAGGAACCGGCTTCTGAGGGTGTATTCAGGTCTATGGACTTGCATATTAAACAGATGTCTCCTTATTCATTAAGGCCAAAATCTTGAAGCATGCCTAAGAAACAGATGCCCAGGCCGCATGCTCAGGCCTTTATGCCTAAAAAACAAATTATCAGAATGGCTGAAGATCTTATAACTCTAATCAGCGGAAGCCAACCTCCCCCTTCTAAGAGACCTAGGACTGAAGTTGTTTGAATCTTCTGATCAGGATTCTAATTTTTCTGATTCTTCTGATGATCTGGATTTGCCCTTATCTACTTATGAGGATACTGATGCAGAAGACTCTCTTCCCTCTGCTTTCCCTCCAGAGGATTTTTCTTTTGGTGAGACCTTACATACTCTTAAGGGAGCATTTCCACTGGGAAAGCCAGGATTTTTCTTATTCAAAAAAGAGGCTTAGGGATTTCTTACTCCTGCCTCAGTGTAGGCCTTTAGCTATACCTCCGGTACTAGACATTGTTGTTGATGCCTTTTCAGAATCTAGTTTGGCCCCTGATTCTTTGCCTCCTGCTCCCAGAAAATCTGACTGATATTACAGGGTTCCTGATTCATACAAGTTCCTTTTAAAAATCCTACTGCAGATCCAGAGACTATTTCACAGGGACCCAAGGGCATTAAGGCTTCTACTACTAAAAACCCTACCCCCTCTGATAGGGACCTCCAGGGCGCTGGATAGATGGGGTAAGAAATTTTACACTTTTGCAACCTTGGCCAGTAGGTCTTTAAACTGCCAGTTTCATATGTTACATTATCAACAACATGTTATTGGATTGCTTAAACAGAAAATTATGTTGATTCCTGACTGTGCTGAAAATTAAGAATTACAGGATTTAAT
This sequence comes from Protopterus annectens, assembly GCF_019279795.1. NCBI lineage: Eukaryota > Metazoa > Chordata > Ceratodontiformes > Protopteridae > Protopterus > Protopterus annectens. The sequence goes on from NC_056740.1 coordinate 250,698,079, forward strand.
ACATTCTGCTGAACAGGTTGGAAAACATACTTTGCAATGTGGATTTGATTCATTAGAGGCCTCTTGCAGGTCTGCTGTTACTGGGTCTGTGCTCAGAAGGCATGCTTGGCTTAAGGAGCAATCTTTGCCTGATCATGTTAAAGCCAAATTGTTGGATGCTCCTTTAATCAGGACCGCCTGTTTGGCAATGAGGCTGAGGAAGTTCTTAAAAAGATGGAAGATAAAGCTAAATCTATGCAAACTGTTAAAGATTTCTTACAAGTTCAGCCTTTTATATTTAGTAGGCACTGGCCCTCTAAAAATTGGTCCTTTCCAGCCCCTTCCAGGTCTTCTCAAGCCAAACCCAGACACAACAGAAACCCCAGGTTTCAGTCCCAAGGGACACACAAAACTAAGCATTGGGGGTTTCCACAACCAAATCTGGAGTAGTAAGACTCCCCCCCCCCCCCTATGGAAAACTGTCTCAATGACTTGCTTTTAAAACTTCCAAGCACTTCCCAACTGAATGCTCTTTTAGGCGGAAAGATTGGTCTGCTGGCCAGAAACTGGGAACTCATTACCCAGGACAAATGGGTTTTAAATATAGTGTCCCAGTGATACAGACTTCACTTCCACACGTTACCAACACCAAGCGGGTGGCCAGATCTACCCTGAAATCAGTGGGCAGAGGCCCAAAATCGAGTACTTTTTCTCTTAAACATGGGGGCTATTCATTTGGTACCAGAAGAGGAAAAGGGACAAGGTTTCTATTCGAGAATTTTCCTGGTACCCAGAAAGGGCAATATATGGCGTCCTATCCTGGACCTTTCTACTCTAAACACCTTTCTGGTGATTCTAAAATTCAAAATGCTGACTTCACCAGCTGCTTCCTATGCTAGGAATTGATGCATGGTTGGCAACACTAGACCCACTTAAAAGACGCATCCCTATCGGGGAGTCTTGCAGAAGATACCTTCACTTCAAAGCAGGCTACATGCACTATCAGTTCTCTGCACTTCTCTTTGGCTTATCTACTGCGCCCAGGGTATTCACAAAGTGCCTAGCTCCAGTCATTGCATGCAAAGAAATATTCAAATATACCCGTACCTGGACGATTGTCTAATTCAGGTAGAAAGCCGGGACATTCTTTTGAATCATCTCGCCTTTGTTCAAAAGGTACTGACTTGTTTGGGGTTCACCATAAACGAAAAGAAATCACACCTGGTACCCTGTCAACAAATTATATTCCTGGGAGCAAGCTGGAATACAACTTCCCAGATGGCTTTCCTCACGCCAGAGAAATGGATTCATTTGACAACCGACTTCCAACAAGTGGCCACAAAAACCCAGCTATCTGCAAGGCAAATACTGCAAACCTTGGGGTTCATGGCCTCCTGCATTCTTCTAATTCCATATGCAAGGCTGCATATGAGGGAACTACAATGGTATCAACATTCACAGGATCTAGAAGTAAGGATTCCTATCATACCTTGCCTACGTCTAGAGTTCCTTTGGTGGGCAGAGGCGTGCCACCAAAACAGGGGACTACCATTCAAATTACCCCCTGCCGCCCAAATCTTAACAGATGCATCAGACTATGCATGGGGGGCTCACCTGGCAGGAAAGTGCATTCAAGGCAAATGGAACCCAAGTCAAATGCACCTACACATAAACCAAAAGGAAATGTTAGCTGTACAGAATGCTCTGACAGCCTTCAAGGACCACATTCTTCCAGGACAACTAATGGTAAAGATAGACAACACCACTGTCATGTGGTACATAAACAAGCAGTGGGGTGCACATTCTTACCCCCTGTGTAGACTAGCCTTGGCATTGTTGAACACAGCCTTTTTGCTACCAAGTGAATCTACAAGCTCAATTCCTGCCAGGAAAACTAAATACACTGGCAGACGAACTAAGCAGAAACCTCATGGACCCACACGAGTGGAAACTGGAATGAAGGATTTTCAACATGTTCACAAGCAAATGGGGGGCCCAGATATAGACCTGTTTGCCTTCCCCCAGAACTATTAACTGGACAAAATTTTCACAAGGATTCCCCACGCGCTAGCTTGGAAAGTGGATGCCCTATCCTTCAGCTGGAAAAACCTATCAGTTTATGCCTTTTCTCCTCTGCCTCTGCTCTACAAGGTACTACTCAAGATCAAACAGGACAAGCCAAGGACGATTTTAATTGCACCAGACTGGCCTCACCAACGCTGGTACCCACTGTTGTGCAGTGTGTCACGCTTGTGCTATGGCACCTGCCTCAGACTCCTTCCGTGTTGTCTCAGCAGGAGAACCACATTCTGCACCCTCAGCTGCAAACCCTGAACCTAGCAGCCTGGCTAATTACCTAATCTCCTTTACCATCCCTCAGTAAATCTGTGATGGATATCATTTTAGAGGCAAGGAGGCCTAGTACTAGAAAGTCTTATGCTGCAAAATGGAAAAGATTTTGTGCCTGGAACCACTCTCATGGAATGAACGCAGCCGTGCCCAATTTACCTCAGATACTGCAGTACTTGACTGAGATGCTTCATAAGGGCCTGTCCTTTTCCTCCATCAAAATTCATGCCTCAGCAATTTCAGCTCATTATAGCACAGAGCCTCCCCTCTTCTCTCACCCACTGCTCAAGCAGTTCCTCAGAGAGGCCAAAAATGTAAGGCTTCCCAGAAGAGCTCCAACTCCATCCTGGGATCTTAGCTTTGTCTTTGAGAAACTCACTCTTCCTCCTTTCGAGCCAGCTGCTACTGCAGATTTAAAATTGGAAAACAGCTTTCCTTCTAGCAATCACTTCTGCAAGAAGGGTATCTGAATTACAGGCCCTTATGGCGGTGGAACCTTTCATCATCTTTCATGCGGACAGGGTGTCCCTCAGAACTAATCCCTCCTTCATGCTCAAGGTGGTGGTATCCAGTGTAGCTCTTAATTAGTCCATTCATTTGCCTACCTTCTTTCCTAACCCACAGAACAAAGGGGAACGGATACTGCACTCTTTAGATGTGCACAGACAGCTTAGATTCTACTTGGACAGGACTAAACCTCAAAGGAAATCTGAATAACTGCTGGTGGCATTTGCTGCAGGGGCAGAGCGTAAGGCTATTTCAAAACAAAACATTTCTAAATGGATAAGCCATTGCATTCATTTCTGCTATAAGCACCATGGAAAACCTATCCCACAGGGCATCAGACCCCATTCAACCAGGGCTGCATCTACATCTACAACCTTTCTCAGGGGCGTCCCTACTAGGGACATCCTAGAAGCTGCTACCTGGAGTTCTGTACATACATTCACCAAGCATTATCATTTGCCAATTTTCTCTAAATCCAGAGCTGGTTTTTCCACTGCAGTCTTGCAGGGCCTTATAGCTGGTCTTAATTCTATTTAAATTCCTCCTCCCAACCTTAGCTTTGGGAATCTACCCAAATGTAATGACTCCCAGCAGTGAAACACGAAGAACATAGTACAGTTGTGAACACTTACCATAAATGTAGATGTTTGAGTGTATTCACTGTTGCAGTCCTGGTTATCCTCCCTCCAGCCCCCTTTCTTCTTTTGGCTATACCTCTACTATCACTTACTATGCTCAAAAAGCTTTTTGATGTATTTGCTTTTTTGTTGAAGGTATATCCTTGTATTTATAGATTTAATTTATTCCCATTACGGGGGTACCTGACATCTGGGGCAAAAAAAAACTGATGTAATGGCGTTGGCTGCATGTCTTGTACCCCTGACGACCTGACATCATGGAAGAAGGGACAGCAACCGACGCAGGACCCAAGACTTTGTTAATCGGGCCAACTGAGGTCTACTGCAAGCAGATAACCCAAATGTAATGACTGCAACAGTGAATACACTCAAACATCTACATTTATGGTAAGTGTACACAACTGTACTTTCCCTTGATAGTTAGGACCCCAGGCTGTCTTCTGTCATTAAGATTTTTGTAGTGGCTCACAAATCTTCTTCTAGAAAGGTTTACTCAAGTAAATGGAAGCGTTTATCGATCTGGGCTTCTCAACATGACCTGGATCCTTTCACTGGGCCAGTTCCAGCCATTTTGGAATTTTTGGTGGATATTTTTAATCAGGGTGCTAGCTTCTCTATGGTTAAGGTGCATTTGGCAGTGATTTCTAATTTTCACATAGGCGAGAATTCAGCTTCTTTGACTTTCTCCAAGCTTTGTAAGGCCTTTTTGTAAGGTACCTTTCTCCTTGGGCCTCTTGTTGAGGACTCAACACCTCCTTGGGATCTCACCTTGATACTGCAGGCTCTGATGTTCTTCATCTCACATTGCTGCAGTCCTTACACTTGGGTAGTCCGCTGTCCTCGGTCGGCCCGAATATCAAAGTATTAGGCTGACGTCGGTCAAGGCGCTTAAGACTGACATCAGGACGTCAGGGTACAAATGCGCATGACCGACGTCATATCCTCAGTCTTTTTTGCCGCATGGTCCGATGCAGAAGCAGCGTTGCAAGTGCCGTTCGGCGTTCTGAAATTTTTCGAATTCGGAGTTTCAGACCGAGTCAAAGTTGGCTAAGTACCCGTTGGGAATATTTTAGTTTTTTCTTGCCTCAGTGGTTTACCGGATGTCAGAAAAAGTGAATAACTGTATTTCTTGTGGGAAACAGATACCGCATAGAGATTATCATACTTTGTGTATTCCTTGTTTGGGGCCTGAGCATGACGTTGTTGGGTGTCGCTTTTGTGCTAGGTTCAATAAGCACTATTAAGCGAAGGTTAGATTGTGCCAGGTTAGTCTTTGGGAAGCGGTGCAATTATAAGATGCCGCCGGATGCTCCGGCCGCTTCTTCAAGAAGCGCAAAGACAAGGCAGCTAAACCCAGGCAAGAAGAGTCGTCCGTGCGGACGCCGGTTCTTTAGAGGCGTCAGTGGAACCGGCGGTTCCGGAGGCTTCTCTGGAGTCCCAGGGGAGACTTTGTTATTGCAGGATGTGGCCTCTCAGGAGGCAGGTCAGGCTGAAGGGGCTTCTCAGGTTACTGTACTCCCTCCCTTCCTAGGGTGGTTAGGCCCTCTCCTTCTGTTTCTAAGGCTTCTCCCAGAGGCAGGCCAGGTTTAGCTTCTGTTGGTGTCACTCCTAGTTCTTCAGGATCTGTGCCCAAGAAGCACATGCTTAAAATGGCAGAAGATTTAATTACTTTGATTAGAGGTTCTTTGCCCCCTCCAGATAAGAGGCCTAGGGTGGAACCAGAGTTGGGGAGTTTTGAGCAGCCTTCAGATGTTTCAGAGTCTTCGGCTGAAGACTTGCAGGAGTACTCTCCTTATTCTGATTCTGATGCAGATGATTCGACCCTTCTGCTTCTCCTCCAGAGGATTTTTCTTTTTCAGAGACTCTTCATTCCATGAGGGAACATTTTAAGTGGGAAGGTCAGGACTTCTCTGATTCCAGGAAAAGGCTTAGGGAGTTTTTGCTTTTACCCCAGCATAGGCCTTTGGCTATACCTCCTGTTCTGGATGTTGTGGAAGATGTGTTTGCGGAGGCTTCACTTAATCCTGATTCTTTGCCTCCTGCTCCTGTTAAACCGGATAGGTATTATAGGGTGCCTGAGGCTCATAAATATCTTTATAAGAGTCCTAGGGCGGACCCAGAAACTGTTAGTCAGGGACCTAAGGGTGTCAAGGCCTCTGTTGTGAAAAATCCGGTGCCTCCAGATAAAGAGGCCAGAGCTTTGGATAGATGGGGAAAGAAAGTCTATACTTCTTCCACCTTAGCTATGAGGGCTTTGAATTGCCAGTTTCACACGTTGAAATATCAGAACTATCTTCTTTCTCAACTGAAGTCTAAGGTAGATGCTCTGGCGGAAGGCATTGAGTGTAAGGAATTACAAGATTTAGTACATGTCTCTGAACAGGTGGGTAAGCATTCTTTACAATGTGGTTTTGATGCTGTACAGGCCTCGCCTAGGGTGGCTGCCACTGGGTCAGTTCTTCGCAGGCACGCCTGGCTGAGGGATCAGAATTTATCTGAACATGTTAAGACAAGGATTTTGGATGCTCCTTTACAGTCTGATGTGTTGTTTGGTTCACCTGTTGAGTCAGTCTTGAAGAAAATGGAAGACAAGGCTAAGTCTATGCAGACTGTTAAAGATTTTTGCAAGTCCAGCCTCCAAGTTTAGTAGGAATTGGCCTGCTAAGGGGTGGACATACCCTTCTTATGATTCACAGTCTAGGGGTAGATCTAGACGTGGTAGGGCAGAGCTCAGAGCTCCTTCAGACCTAGAACAGGGAGTTCTCCTGCACAATCTTCAGGTGAGGGCAGGGGCCAGTCCTTTCGTAAACAGGCCCAATGACCTACCTTTTCAGCTGCCAGATCCTTCTTGCCTGGCAGCACCTTTGGGAGGAAGGTTGGCACTCTTCAGGGAAAATTGGACTTTGATTACCCAAGACAGATGGGTATTGGATATCATACACCAAGGTTACAGGTTTTATTTCCATACCTTGCCTCCTTTCAAAGGCATGCCGGACGTTCCTCCTCAGCAAAGACTAGAGGCTCACAAGCAAATTTCTCTGCTGCTCCAAATAGGGGCCATACAACCGGTCCCTCTGCCAGAAGTGGGCCTAGGATTTTATTCTCGCCTGTTCCTAGTACCAAAGAAGGGGAACACGTGGAGACCAGTTTTGGATTTATCTATCCTCAACACTTATCTGGACATTCCCAAGTTCAAAATGTTGACGTTACTACAGCTTTTACCTCTGCTGGGCAAAGATCACTGGATGGTGACTCTGGATCTCAAGGAGGCTTACCTTCATGTTCCCATCAGGCTAAGTTGCAGGAAGTATCTGCGTGAGCTGGGACTTCTCATTATCAGTTCTCTGCATTGCCCTTTGGCTTATCTACTGCGCCCAGAGTGTTCACGAAGGTTCTGGCTCCAGTGATTGCTTTCTTCAGGCTAAGAGGAATACAGATCTATCCTTATTTGGACGATTGCCTGATTCTGGCCCAAGGAAAGGACGAACTTCTTCATCATTTGCAATATGTGATAGCAGTGCTAAGATGCCTGGGGTATTCTGTGAACGAAATAAAGTCCAGTCTAGTACCCTCTCAGGACATGTGCTTTCTGGGTGTGAGACTGAATACAGCATCCCAGATGGCCTTTTGACCCCGGACAAACAAAAGAATCTTTCTCTTTACTTCCATCAATTGTCTCATCAGTCCAGGCTGACTGCAAGGACAGTCCTTCAAGCCTTGGGGTTCATGGCATCTTGTATTCTGGTGCTTCCCAATGCCAAACTGCATATGAGGAAGCTACAATGGTATCTCAAAATGTATGGACACAGCACTGCCAAGATATGGACACTGTCATTCAGATAATACCTTGCATTCAAAAGGAATTTTTGTGGTGGGCTCAGGAATGTCACCTAAACAAGGGACTCTCTGTGACCCGCCAGAGGCGAGTCAGATTCTAACGACAGATGCCTCAGACAAAGCTTGGGGAGCTCATCTAAATGGAAAGTGGGTACAAGACACGTGGCCTGCCAGACTTCAACATCTACATATCAACTTGAAGGAGATGTTAGCAGTCCAATTTGCATTAATAGCTTTCAAGGATTTACTTCTTCCAGGGCAGGTGTTGGTTCTAACAGACAACACAACTGTCATGTGGTACATCAACAAGCAAGGGGGAACACATTCTTATCCTCTATGCAGACAAGCAATGATTTTGTGGGAGACTGCTCTCAGTTTACAGCTAAATCTTCAGGCAAGGTTTCTGCCGGAGCACAGAACTCCTTAGCAGATGTGTTGAGCAGGCAAATTATGGATCCCCACGAGTGGAAATTGGATCCTCATGTATTTCAGAAATTGACAGTGTCATGGGGAACTCCAGACATAGATCTGTTCGCTTCTCCACTAAACTACCAGCTGCCAAAGTTTTGCACAAAAGGTTTCATCCCACAGCTTGGAAAGTGGATGCTCTTTCATTCAATTGGAGCAATCTTCATGTGTATGCCTTTCCACCTCTGCCTCTCCTCCCAAAGGTACTCCTGAAGGTCAGACAGGACAAGCCAAAGATGATTTTAATAGCTCCAGATTGGCCTCGACAGCACTGGTACCCATTACTGAGAAGTCTGGTACGGAGCCTCCATGGCCTTTGCCTTCGATTCCACACCTGCTGTCTCAGGAGAACAGTCATTTACTCAATGTCAAACTTCACTCTCTTCACCTGACAGCCTGGCATATTCTGTTTTAAACCCTGGAGGGTCTCAGCTTCCACAGCAAGTTTTGAATGTTATTTTGGAGGCCAGAAGGCCTAGTACAAGGAAAGTGTACGCAGATAAATGGAAGAGATTTTTATTTTGGAGTACAGCAAAGGAATTTGATGTTTCTAAGCCTAATTTAAGTGTGGCTCTTCAATATCTTACTGAGTTACTGGACAAAGGTTTGTCCTTCTCTTCTATTAAGGTTCATGCTGCAGCAATTTCTGCTCACTATGACTGTGACCCACCATTGTTTTCTCATCCTTTGTTTAAGCAATTCCTTAGAGGGGCAAAGAATATAAGACCCCCACGGAGAGCTCCTACTCCTGCTTGGGATCTCAATTTTGTGTTGGAGAAACTCACTCTACAACCTTTTGAGCCTGCAGCTACTGCTGAGTTGAAATATTTATCATGGAAGACTGCTTTTTGTTGGCCATTACCTCTGTAGAAGGGTTTCTGAATTACAGGCCCTTATGGCAGTTGAGCCTTTCTTAATTTTCCATAAGGATAGGGTATCTTTGCACTAATCCTTCCTTTATGCCTAAAGTGGTTTCTAGTGTGGCTTTAAACCAAACTATTCATTTGCCTACTTTTATGCAAACCCCAAAATAAAGGGGAAAAGATTTTGCACACTTTGGATATACACAGGCAGTTGCGATATTATTTGAGCAGAAATAAAGGGTTCAGGCAGTCTCAGCAGTTATTTGTTTCTTTTGCTTTGGGTTCTCAGGGCAAGCCTGTGTCAAAACAAACTATTTCTAAGTGGATTGGGTTTTGTATTGCTTTCTGTTATTCCCATCATGGCAAGGAGATTCCAGCTGGGATTAGGCCTCATTCCACTAGGGCTACTGCCACTTCTACAGCTTTTTAAGGGGTGGCAACTAAAGATATTTTGGAGGCAGCTACTTGGAGTTCAGTGCATACTTTCTCTAAGCATTATCACCTTCCACTTTACTCTAAATCGAGGGCTGGTTTTGCCACTGCAATTTTACAGGGCATTTTGGCAGCTCCTACTGCATTATAGTTTTGCCATCCTCCCTTATCTCTGCTTTGGGATTCTACCCAAGTGTAAGGACTGCAGCAATGTGAGATGAAGAACATAGTACAGTTTTGTACCTACCATAAATGTAGATGTTCGAAGATCCACATTGCTGCAGTCCAATTTACCCTCCCTCCTTCCCCTCTGTAGTTAGAGGCGGTTGTGTGGTTTGGGTTGTACATATTGTGAATTTTGTATATATTGTACATATGGTTAGTACAAGGGTGGTTGGTTGTTTTTGCTGTCTTTTGGTTTTTGACCTTTCTGTTTAGGGTCTTCTGACATCTGGGGCAAGAAAAGACTGAGGATATGACGTCGGTCATGCGCATTTGTACCCTGACGTCCTGATGTCAGTCTTAAGCGCCTTGACCGACGTCAGCCTAATACTTTGATATTCGGGCCGACCGAGGACAGCGGACTACCCAAGTGTAAGGACTGCAGCAATGTGGATCTTCGAACATCTACATTTATGGTAGGTACAAAACTGTACTTTTTCTCCCCCTTCAAACCAGTGGCCTCCAGTTGAGTTGCAGTTTCTGTTTTGGAAGACAGCTTTTTTGGTTGCAATTACCTCAGCCAAGAGGGTTTCTGAGATCCATGTCTTGTTTGTCAAGCCCCCTTATATGGTATTCCATAAAGACAGGGTATCCCTGCCGGACTAATCCGTCATTTCTTCCGAAAGTGGCATCAGACTCTAATATTAATCAGGTCATCAATCTGCCAGTTTTCTTTCCAAATTTACAGAGTAAAGGAGAGTACAAACTGCACTTGATGTTCACAGGTAGCTGCATTTCTATTTGCACAGAACAAAATCCTTTTGTAAGTCTGATCAACTTTTTGTTGCCTTTTCTAAACCCTGGTTCGAAAAACTTCTCTAAGGTTACTGTTGCTCAATGGATTTCTAAATGCATTTTGTTGGCCTATCAAGCCAAAGGGTTATCTCCACCAGGGCATGTCCGGGTTATTCTTCCAGGTTTGTTGCTACTTCTGCAGCTTTTTGATCCAAGGTTTCTTTAGATGACATCTGCTGTGCCGCTGTCTACATTTATCTCCCATTATAAACTGGATCTTTTTTCCAGGGGCACGGCATCCATTGGCTCAGCCGTACTCCGGAACATCCTTCTATGAGGACCTCCCAGGGTTTATTGGTAGCTGGGGCCTCTGCCCCACAGGTTGAAGACCAAATGAAAACAACAACTTCAGATGAAAAAAGTTACGTACTTACAGCATTCCATCTGAGCTGTTGGCTTTCATTTGTCTTCAAACGTCCCTCCTTCCTTCCCCCTGCCTTGAGTGGGCTGTGTAGTGGACCGGATGGAAGAGTCATAGCCCCTCTATTTTGGCTTGTTCTTTTCTTAAGTTTTGTGGATAATGCCAGGTTTATAGGCATATGGTCTAGGTTGGGCTGCTGCTGTTCTGCAGCAAAGTTGATCTGAGGGGAGGAGGGAGACAGGGGTGTTGTGGGTAGGGGAGGAGCTTGGATCTGATGCTGGAGTATGCGTCTGAGTTGGATCCATGCCAGGTCCGTATCCCATGCCAGGTCCGTATCCCACAGGTTGAAGACAAGTGAAAAGCAACAGCTCAGATGGAATTTTATGGCAATTACATAACTTTTTTTTTTTTTTTTATGACACAATTTGTTTTCCTAGAAATCCTTGAGTCACTATAACTTCAGCTAAAACATCTGATCTGCAAGCCTTCATGTAAAAAGCTTTACACAGACTTAGACCAATACCTTTTTTACCCCCCTAAAGTTATTTCCAAAATAGCATTCAGCCAGACTGTACTCAAAAGGGAGAGAGTTTTGCACTTTTTGAATTTGCATAAGCAGCTTTGTTCTGTACTGACAGGGAGGTTAGATAAAGCAGCAGTTTCTCCTCTTCATGCCTGGAAGTGGTCAGCTGCTATCAGTTCAAAGCCCTTCCTTTTGGTCATAATTCAGCTACTTCTCACCTATCTAACAAGCCTTACCCCAGACATCTGATCTTTCCATCCGACCTGATGATTTCTCCTGAACTTTTAATGGCCAGGGACATTGCATTACGTACCCACCTGTGGTTATCCAGGTCATTGCCTGTTCTCAGAGACCCTCTGCCAGAAAGACATTTAGAGTTAAGTGGATTCATTTTACAGTTTGGGCTTCCTCAAGAGTTTTTGCTTTACTGGAGTGCTTGGCACATTTTTTTTAAACAGACGAGTTATAGCTTTGTCGGAGTCCACCTGTAATGTAACGCACAGTTTCTGCTTGGGAGGACATGATTATTCTGCAGCTTTTGTCAAGATCATTAAAACTTTTCTTGAGGACCTTTCAAATTATGAATCCTATAAAAGGACCTTGCCCACCTTGGGATGTGAATTGTGTTTGGAAAAACTTGTTTTCATGCATTTGAACCTGCATGCAAAGTGGAGATTAAGTACTTAGCATGGGAAGCAGTCATTTTAGTGGCTGTCACCTCAGCTAGAATTTCCAAGGCCTAAGCTTTATACATAGATCCTCCTCCTTACTTTTTATTCCGTAAGTGCAAGAGTACCCATGTGAGGTGATATTTCATTTATGCCAAGATTTGTCACTGAACCCTGCCTTTGTCAGATTATTAATCTGCTTTATTTTTTTTCTGTAGTACTTCAAGAGGGGAGGGTGTCTTTTGAATACACTGGATGCTTGTAGGAGCTACACTTTTATTTGGACAGAAGTGAGAAGTACTACAAGTAATGTGTTTTGACTCTTATGCTCCTAGTAAGCTCAGACCACTCAGTTTGGTGTAGGTGCCTATCTGAGTATATAAATTATGCTGTGCGAGGCATTATACATCTGTGTCTATCAGACCAGTGGCATGTTCATTTAGAGCAGTGTCCTCTCCTTAGGTTTCCTTCAGTAGTGCTTCATTGGTGGAAATTTATATGTTGCGATATGGGCTTCCCTGCATATTTGTACAGGTCGCTAGAAGTGGGGATGCGGTCTGCAGGCCTAGGCCCTCATTAGGGGTTTCTGTCTTCTGTGCAGTCCTTTCGTGACACCACCCAGTAAGATAAGCTAGGACTCTTGTCTTGCATTTTAAGAGGATAGCCAATAAGATCACTGTAGTTACAGAAGTTATGTACTTACTGTAATAGAGCTGGGTGGTGATTGTCTATTGTCTTCAGCATCCCCACTTGACAGAGAATGGAGACCTAGTGTAGGAATGCTTAGGGTATGTTGGTGCACAGTAATAAGCATTGACAGTTTTTTCTTGCTAGTAGCAGTGTCTTTGATCTAGAGAATGAGGGGAAGTGCACAGCATTATGAGATTTGGGGGAGAAGTTGAAAGCCTGGGCGTATTGGTGCTGAGCTGAGTTGAACTTGTGTCTGACTCCTGAAATTGAAGAGGATGAACACAGATTAGTCAACTCTGTCATAATAGTCAAATTATATAGTTTTCACCTTTTTATAGTTTTAATGGGGAAGCAAAGTCAGTATTAGAGAGACCTTTCAGAGCCTTTGGCCTGCTGGTGGGTTCTTTACTGCACAAAGCATTAGGATGTTGATGGGCTTAGACCCTTGTGAACTCTGCGGACAGGTTGCAGCAGTGGATAGGGTGCCCCCAAGTTAAGGCAGTCTAACTAGGTACTTCTGGACAGAACTGAAGAGTGACATAGATGCTCCTCATTTCAGAAGATAAAAACAGTGGTTAGAGTGCCACAACTTCAGAATTTTCTTGCTGCCAAAGAGTGCATTCCTCTGTGGGCTACAGATATTTATTGGTTTGCTAGCTCTTTTACAAGGTTGGATAGGTACCATATTGGGAATTGCCTTCTACGTCATCAGTTTTTCTGAAGAAAAGTATTTTGTCTTAGTCCAATAATTATTTCAGGCAATGTCTGGGATTCTTAGTGGATGTTACTAAATGTTTTCCCTCAGAGACTTATATTTTGACTTACGGTTCTCTGAAAGGAATCCCTTGAAGATATTTATTTTTGTGAAGCAAAAATATGAACTGTTACATTAGATTTTAGGGGCTTGTACTTTTTTTGAGGGTTGTCATTAAAGAAATTTACCACAAAGCAGTACATTCCATCAATATTCTTTACATACTGTATTAAACTCTGCTACCTGCTTATCAGACATCTTTTTTGGCTGACAGCTTGGTCTGGGTCCCTTTGTAGATTCCTTATTTTTATTTTTTAAGAAAGTGCGACAGTTCTGCATAACAGTGTTGTGAGTGGCTGAGGCTAGTATGTGTCATCATAGTCAGGTAAACAAAAAAAAAAACAAAACAATTTTTTACCTCAGAGGTAGTATTTCAGTCGGGAGGTAATATTCACTCTTCTAGGCTCCGGTGTCTGCCCCCATGACTCCTTTTGTGGCTAGGATGTAGGCCTGAGTCCAAGTAACACTATTGATCTGCTTCTGTGCTGCAAGAAGAAAATAGATTTACTGGAGTCTTTGGTCTTCACTCCGTTTTCCTCTTTGCCTCAGCCACTGTTGGGTGACACCATTGTGGCCATCAGTTGTTCCTTGGACTGCTTATTTATTTCACTTGGTCCCTCTGATGTTGCTGCTCAGGAAGCCATTAAGGATTAGGAGGCAGTTCACATCCTCTGTTGCTGTTAAGATGCCCTTTTGAACCACCTTTGCCAGCAGTGGGAAATGAACAAGGGGATGTTCCTTCGCTAATTCGCCCTGAGGAGCTACATTCCCAGGGTAGGGACATACCGCTCAACCTGGAAACATCAAAAATTTGAACAAAGACTCATGAAAAGTAGGTATAACTGGCCAAAAATCAGGACACTGATTAACATTACATTTTCATACATAATTATGTTCCCACCCACTTCGGTGGAATTGTGGGATACCAACATTCAAATGCAATTTCCAAGGAAGGATTCTGTAAGAAGTACAAAGCATTTGTGTATGTTTGTTAAATCTGTCAGTTTATTCTAATTTTGCCATACATGTTGTACATACTTTTTATGGATCTTTGTCCAGATTTTTGATTTTCCAGGTTGAAAGGTATGCACAGGGGTTTTCAATATCGCACATCTGCCGACCATCTGTATAATCCGCCAAATGCTGTCGATTAAACAAATGACCAAACTCCCTGTTTACCAAACCACTGGAACCCTACAAATCATTAAGTGCATTATCATGTACATGTGTCTGTGTCACTTGAACCAGAGTTTCACCACAGTGAAGTGCCAGTTTGAAATTTTGTAGTCCTAATGGAATCCTTATGGCTACTTCAGATGATTAAACTCACTAGTTAGACTTTTTTTTCCCTTTTCTCAGAGCTTCTCTCCACAAACTTCATCAAAAGCCATTAGCATTGCAGCAAACTATAAAGTGATAGTTTTCATAATAATAAATACCAATAGTTGCTGGGAGAATACAGCTTGCATAGTTTGTTTTAGCTAGATCAAATGTACTATCTGTAAATGTTTCTCTCATCTTCTTGTTGAGGTTCACTGTCCTCCTTTGCTTATTTTGATTATGCCCCATGACTTTTTACTTTCTTTCCTTTCCTCAGTCCCCTTGCTGCCTTCATAGCTTATCCTTTTAATGAACTGATGTATTGACCGGATTTTTCATACTGGGCATTTTCTTCCATTCAGTATGACCCTTTGCCTTTGAATGAAAATAAATACGCTTATGCTTAACTACATCGCATATGTACACAGTCGTACAGCCACACACACGGACAGACATTTTCGCATGCAATTATGCACAACTCTTACCAGAATGAAATGGCCACAGCCAATGTATTTATTAGGTCTATTATTCAATATCAGTTTAAAACCAGTAAGATAAATGATGACTAATCAGTCTCCGTGAAACTCGCCAGATCTGTGCAAAGGGCAGGACTTGGAAAGAAATCAGTCATGTCAATACAACAATCATCTTATGAACATTAAGAAATAGCACCAAGAAGTCAAGAACTCTCACACACAACTGCATATCATAAAACTATCAACAGTGAGTCCCAGGCCTTGACCCCCACCCCAACCTGCCTGTTACCTAAAAGGAGTGAATAGGCTCCTCTATCCAGCTGTTAGCTATGTCTGCAACATGCCAGACTGAAAAGGGCCAAGCTGTTTGTCTGTGCCCCCCCCAGCTCCCTACAAACATATTCTTCCAAAACTGCCTGTCTGCCAAGTCACATGGTTACAATACCCTAAACTACTCTAATACTTTTATAGAAAAGGCAAAAACATGAAAAAACCTCTGAGGGAAACAGGAAATTCTTTCTTTGACCCCTAATGTAAAACGGTGCGAGTCCCTATACTCAAACTACATATCTAAGAAGTGGAATTTACTCCCTCCAGCTCTTAAGCCAAATATCATCCTTTAATTCTGTCATAATCAACTTAAAAGTTTACCTGCACAATTCTTGGATCCTGCTCACTAGGCTGAAGTTATCTTTACAGTACTCTCTATCCCTCCTCCATACTTATCCTCCTCACAACACCTACATGTACCCCTTTTAGCAACAGTGCTATACATTCTCTCTACTCAATTAAATTTTTGAAAGATAATCTCTCTCTCTCTTTACATATTCTTTATCAACCCTTAGTCACCATTACCATTCTATCTACCTCATCTCTCAACTTTTAGTTCTAAAATGCTTCCTTCCCTCTGTCCTTTTCTCAAATTCCTGAAGCTTTAATGTGTAAATTATTAAACACTCCTCACTAGTATGCTCTGTCATAAGTATCTGTAATAATTGTAATAGTTATTTGTTATAACATGCATAACGTGTATGATATTTGTATCAATCCTTCTTAATTTTACTGCAGTTTACTGCTTAATGTAATGTAAAATGTATCTGAGGTATTTCTCCTCCGGTTTCAGATGAAAAGGAGTGTACTTGGCCCAGTCAGACATTCATAGTTGACAAACAATGAATTAATCCAATAAGTAAAATAACATAAATAAGGTGGGTTAATTCTGTACTCTGGCTGCATCAGTTTATCTTAACTACTCTTCCTTTGTAAATTCTAATTCCCAGCTTACACTCTAGATCTCCCCACTCTCCATTCCCCACCTTCCTTACCTTGTCCCTCCCAAGATGCTGGTCTTTCCCTCCCTTGGCCTGCTTACATGTGTCCATGTTCCAAAATCTGGTCTCAGAGTTTTTTTTTCTTGAATATAAATATGTGTGTGTGTTGGTGACAAATGTACTTCTCCATGCCATCAATATTCCGAAGGTTATGGGGTGGTAGCTTAGTAGCCCTGGTGAAGTGTAAGTGGGAGTGGGGTAAGGGAGGGAAAGGCCTCCTACCCCCCCCCCCCCACACACACACACACACCATGCAGGGATACTTAGTTTAATTACTTATTATAAATGCTTCAAATATCGTGCACACTCTGGAAGAATTTGGAATTTTTAAAGAAACTGTCCCTGATCGATTAGGACGCAGTGGATCATACAGATCTGATTCTCATTCGCATCCTTCTAGTTTACTACACACCACATAAAGGAAATGGTCTACATTCCCTGTTCCACATTTACAGTAAGTTTCTGTCTCAAATGCTGTCTTGTATAAATTTGGGAACATAGTTCTCTATGCATCTCCTGTGTATACATTACCATTTGGGCCTCTGTCTTCTCTGGATATCAAGTACAGAGAGTAGCTTAAAGAAGCTCAATATGATTTCCCCACCAAAGGTTTAGAATAAAAAGAAGAAAATATAGGCTGGTTAGTGCAGTGGGGTTTTGCGTTCTTTCATTTTGTGATGTCCCTGCAACCACACCCCAATGTCCCTGCAACCACACCCCATTAGTACTTCTTGCTGTTTATTTTGATTTTATAAAAACATGCTTACAGTATATGCTTCTCTGCATTGCCACCCATGTATACAGAAACAAAACTCAGAATATATATACTGCTTGTAAATAACTGTCGATGATATGCCCACATTTCAAAAGTTCAGACTTGCATTTCAATTATATCTGAAAGAATAAGTGTTGGAACTTGGAAACTGCACTCAGTGTATGGCGGAGTACTGCTCCGTGTGATAGATTTGATGCTAGAATGCAGTATTCTCTTTGGCTGCCGCCTGTCTTTTTTTTTCATTAAGTTAACTCTTTCTGATCAAGTCCGATGCTGACGTCATTATGCACGCCCCTACATGATGGCATTGCAGGATGGGCAATGATGTCGGCATCAACTAAAAAGTCAAAGAACCCAAAAGCTTTTGGGTTCTTTGATATTTTATCTACAGACTGTCTTGCTTTGCCTTATTGGGAGACTTTTGGATAATATCAACTAAAAATTGTAAATAAAAAAAAAAATGGCAAACTTGGGATTTGAAGGGGCCATTCCGGGAATTCATAGCACCTTATTATTTTGCACCAAAAATAGGAAATCTGATGTTGTTAACCTTCGTTCATTCCTTACTGATGTGTTATCGGTTCCTTCCTCGGAAGCGAGCCGGCTTTATATCAAGCTCACTTCAGCCAAAAACTCTCAAGCCAAGGTCCTACCCAGAATGCTCTGCTCCCTGTTACCTCAGATTTAGTTTGCCGTGTTGCTGTAGAGCCATGTCAAGCCACTCTCTCAGCTAAGTGAATAATTTTTTGAAAGTTTATATATTGTTAGTACTTTAAAAGTTTTTCAATCAGTTACTTTTATTGTTCTCCTACCCTATCGTATTTTTAAGACTCTCTCTCCCTTTAGTCTCTCTCCCTTTATTCCCCTTCTCTTACCTTTGAGGTAATTCTTCATTACCATCGTTGGTAATCCTTCCTTTTCTCTTCTTACCTTCTGGGTAGCCTTTCTTTACTCTTGGTAGTGTCATTCTTCTCCACATCATTATGTCAGACAAGAAAAGTAGTGTTGGTTTCAAACATTATAAGGATTGTGGCCGAAAGTTACCACTTTCCAATGGCCATGACTTGTGTCTATTGCTGGAATGTCTCCCACCTTACTGTGGATCCCCTGTGTGGGATTTGTAGAAATGTTTCGACCAGGACTATTAATGAAAGAAAGAACAAGTTAATCCTGAAAGGTCATTTCAAATCTCCTTTCTGTGAGGCTCTCTGGGTCGGAGGGCTCACCCCCTCCTGCTAAACCCCGTAAGAGGCGTTCTTCCTCATCGAGGTCACTCACTTCATCAACCTCTGGAGATCGCAGGGAGTCTCATAAGAAAATGAAAATTGCTGGTCCGGCGCTGCCACTTGTGACCCTTTCGGATCCAGGCATGGCACCGCCCCAGTTGATTCTTGCTCCAGCCATGTCCTCATCACCACCGCCCCGGAGTTCCCGATGCAGACAAGGCTCCAACAGTTTTGTCGCAGCCCTTACCGGTACCGTCCATGAAGGTACAGTCTCTTTTGGCCCAGAGTCTGACGATACTGTCCTCCACGGTGCAGACACTTTCTGCACCGACATGCTCTTCGGTGCAGTCCTTTTTGGCACCGTTATTGTTGCCGGTGCAGACACCTTCCTCAATGGCACCATACCGATTGGTGCAGACACCTTCGACTTCTACAGCGCTGCCTTCGTCGGCACAGACCACCTCAACACCATTTTCCTCGGTGCAGACATCCTCTGTTCTGGGCTCTGCACCACTCAAACTAGCAAGGACCAAGTACTCTCCTCCTTTGGATCCGTTTGTTGGCAACCAGTATAGCCCTTTTCTAGAAAGGCAAGCATCCCCTTTAGGTTTCTCAGAGGTTGACCCGTAGCCTCACTGAAGATGTGTTGCGGCCCGTTGACCAATTGCTTGTGGCCAGGTGTGTCTCTCAACCATCTAAACCTACGTTCCCTCCTTCAGGTGAACGTGTTTCTCCTCAAACTCCAACGTACACTCCTCCTTTGACTTCCACTCAAGCATCGAAGCCCCTTCCTCCGACAGCAGCTTCCCTCCGTCCAGCTCCAGTAGTGGACCTCACTTTGGAGCTGGAGTCGTGCTTGTGGCCCACTGTGCACTGGGTATTGGGCTGTTCTCAGGCTAGTGGCTGTGCCATGGGGGAGGGCATTTTTGGTTCCACACTGATTTTTTTGTATGGCACCACTCCAGGATCCTCCCTCTCTCACGCTTCACAGTCCTGTTGAGACTCCTGGTCTGGGGGTCGGCTTGTCAGGGTGGGGTGTGATCTTGGTTCCAAGGTTGTCGTGCTGTGTTCCAGGCTCCCATCCCTCTTTGGGTGGGCCGGCCTTCCATTCCATGGAGAGGGCGCTTGCCTCCGCTGGTAAACCCCCCCCCCTCATGTCAGAGTCCTCTTCCCCCCTCTGTGCTGCAACGGTCACAAGCCACAACCACCGGGCACAAGGGCCTCGGGTTTCTCCCCCTCAGGCGATGCCCTCTTTTAGTCTTCCCCAGAACTTTCCACTGAGGAAGTACCTCGCAAAGCTTTGTGCAAGAGAAAGCACATGGACTGCACTGAGTAGTCGTTGGCCGAAGATATGGACTTTTGATGGTGGGGAAGGGTCTCCACAGTCACCCTCTGATGAGGTGTCCTTTGGTGACATCCTCAAGATCCTTTTGACAGAGGGGTGACTAGAAGTTCTTTAATCCTTCCTCTGAGGAATCCATATTCCTGCAGGCCTTTCGTGCCTGGCCTCCTATCTCCTCGGTTACCCCACCAGCTGATGAGCTTGTCCAGCTTGCATGGAAGGCTCCCGACACCCTGGAAGCTATACCATGGATGCCTGACAATATCTTATCTTTCCCAGCTGAGCATCCCCATTGGTCAAGAGGTCTTCCAGTAGATGCCATGGTGGGAGCCAAATGTCTATCCACCCAACAAGGAGTCCCGGACGATAGACTCTGGGAGTGTCTTTGCTTCATCGACCTTCGCCGTAAGGTCTTTGAATTATTTGGCACACTTTACAAGGCTCCAGAGGGATCTTATCAACCAACTCTCTGAAACTTTGGCAGGAGCTGTTTCTGATGAGATCTGTGACAACATAGCTTCTCAGATAGCGACCCTAGAATCCATATCCAATTCTTCCATGCTTCTTATTTCACACGCAATGGAAGCAGCGGCTAGAAGGGTAGGTGCAGGTATAGTCATGAGACGACATGCCTGGATGCGCCTTTGTGACTTTGCGGGCTCTTTTAAGGCTTTCTTTATGAATGCCCCCATCGAGGCCGCTTCTTTGTTTGGCCCTAAAGTTAAGGATACGCTGGCAAGGTGCAAACAAAACCCTATCTGCCGTTGGTATCAGACACACCACTCCTCAACGATTCTACTCCAGAAATCAGTAGAGCGGGAAGATGTGGCACAGGAAATCACAGGGCTCTTTCCGTGACGCACGTGCCGAGTTCTCCCCTAGAGGCAGAAGGGGAAACTCCAATGGAAGACACCCCTTTCAGGGCAGAGGAGGTCCACAAAACCGGGTGTCCAGAGATTTTCTCTGGCCAACCCTATCGGCGCTCCTGAAGCATTGTCCATCTGCTCACCTCTGGAAGCAGTTTGTACCCCACTGCCTGATGAAATGTAACCACTAACTCGAGTACAATGGATACTATCCAGAGGTTATCGCATCCCCTTTCATCTCTCTCCAACCTCATTCAGAGAATTACCCGACGTTCCACCCAGTCAAAGGGAAACAACAGCACACGAAATTCAAAAGATGCTACAAAAAGTGTCATTCAAACAGCCCTCCCAGACCAGATAGGATCTGGTTTTTACTCAGGGTTCTTTTTGGTGCCAAAAAAGACAGGGGACTGGAGACCAATTCTGGATCTCAGCACACTGAACAAATTTGTAAAAACAGAAATTCCAGATGGTCACGGTTCAGTCTATCGTTCCTCTTCTGGAAGAAGACGATTGGATGTGCTCTGTAGATCTTAAAGATGCGCATTACCATATAAAAATGGACAAGCGCTCAAGATATCTCCGCTTCCGCATAGAAGCCAGTCGCTACCAATTTCGAGCACTGCCCTTCGGTCTCTCTACAGCGCCCAGTGTGTTCACCAAATGCATGGCAGTGGTCATCTCTCACCTGCGACTTCAAGGATTCCAGGCGTTTCCATATCTAGACTACTGGGTCCCCACCAAGCGCCTACTGGAAGAAGCCCTACACTACACTCTCCTCACAGCACAATGCCTGGGAATCACTATGAACTGGAAGAAGTCCAACACGACCCCAGCAGAGTCTTTAGAATTCATCGGAGTACTGTTGGACATGAGAAATTGCACAGCATCTCTTCCAGATCACAGACTTCAAAGAATAAGTCAACAGGTTCAGTCACTGCTCTGTCACCACACATCTTCAGCTCGGTCCATACTCCAACTCTTGGGTTCAGTGGTAGCCTCGATCACCATTGTTCTTCTGGCCAAATTCCACATGAGACTCCTCCAGTGGTTACTTCTTATTCAGTGGTACCATCTACAACATCCTTTGTCCTTTCAGATAAGTCTAACTCAGAGATGCAAGTAAGATTTGATCTGGTGGACGTTTCAAAATCCCCAACAATGGTTTTGCCCCTTCAGCCCCCATCAACTAGAAGCCACGGTGACCACAGATGCCTCCCTGATAGGGTGGGGGGGGGGCTATGTCAAGGAAACTCGGTCGCTGGAGACAGAGGCCCTTTTGCATATCAGTGTCCTGGAACTGAGGGTGGTGCTACTAGCATTGGAAGCATTCCAGTCTAGCCTTCCGTCAGGGACTATTGCAATCTAATCAGACAACATGTCAGTGGTCTGGTACATCAACAAGCAAAGGGGGCACCACATCTTCTCCGTTATGCTGAGAGGCCTTAAGAATATGGCAATGGGTGATAGCTTCCAACCGCTTTCTAGTTGCAATGTGCATTCCCGGGAGCTCCAGTGTGATAGAGGACAGGTTTAGCAGATGCATCCTACAACCTCGCGAGTGGTCCCTCAACCCTATGACAGCAGCAAAAATTTTCAACTGCTGGGGCCAGCCTTGCTGCGACCTATTCGCCTCCCCAACCAACTACACGTGCAGCAACTATTTTGCCCTGATACCCCTTTGGGACAGTCGCAGAGAGATGCTCTAGTCCATGCTTGGCCCTCTGGTCTACTTTATGCTTATCCTCCTCTCCCCTCATCTGCCAATTTCTGAAGAATGCACGACATTTGAAAAGCAAAGTGATCCTCATTGCTCCATATTGGCCTCGACAACTCTGGTTCCCCTGCCTCTGGCCTCACCTGCTAGATCGACCATGGATCCTCAGTCCATCCCAAACTTTGATCTCCCATCCGCAGGGTCTGACACACCCCAATCTAACAACCTTGAAGCTGACAGCTTGGTTTCGCCACTTCCAGTGATTGCCAGGCAAGATAACCTCTCATCCCCGGTGCGCAGTATTCTTATTACATCTCATAAATCGTCCACCAGACTAATCTATCTCAACAAATGGAAACGGTTTTCTCTATGGGCAGTGAATAAACACTTCAACCCCTTGTCAGTCCCAGTTTCGGTGGTTTTGGATTACTTATCACATCTTTTCCACTCTGGGGTGTCTGCCTGTACTATTTGTATGCATTTAGGTGACATTTCAAATTTCCACATTGGTTTTCAGGATTCTTCGCTCATGTCACATAGACTCTGTAAAATTTTCTTGAAGGGGGTTCTTCACCTAAAACCTCCCTTTAGAGAACCAGTACAACCTTGGGATTTGGCTTTGGTCCTGCAAGCCCTAACAGCTCCCACCTTTGAACCTGCATCTTTATGTGATCTAAAGTATCACTCTTGGAAAACTTTTATTTCTGATTGCAATCACATCGGCCAGACGATTGTCAGAACTTCAAGCTTTAAGCATCAAATGTCCCTATCTTATCTTGCATAAGGATAGAGTATCACTGAGAACTAATTCTTCCTTTTTACCAAAAGTGGTGTCAGAGCGGTCCATCAACCAGTCTGTTGACTTCCAGTATTTTTTCCTAATCATTCTAACAAGGGAGAGTATTGCCTTGCACTCCCTGGATGTTCATAGGCAAATATGATTCTACCTGGACAGAACAAAATCTACCCGGAAATCAGGCCAACTATTTCTAGCCTTTTCTGGACCAAGACTAGGTCATCCTGTCTCAAAAGTTACAATATCACCTTGCCTCACAAAGTGAAAGCACATTCTACAAGATCTATGGCAACTTCATCAGCTTTACATGCTAGGGCTTCTCTCCATGATATTTGCTCAGCTGCAACTTGGGCCAAACCTCATTCCTTTATTCTTCATTACAAATTGGATTTAGCCAGCAGTGGTGGAACTTCTTTTGGCTCCATGGTGCTCAGGAATGTACTTCCATGAGGGCCACCCAGGGATACATGTAGCTGGGGACTCTCCCATCAGCAGTAAGGAATGAGCGAAGATTAACAGCATCAGATAAAGAAGTTATGTCTTACCATAACATTCCATCTGTGTTGTTGATCTTCGTTCGTTCATTACTCCCCACCTTCCATCCCCCTCCAGAGGTTCCTGGTTGATCTCGTACTCCTTTATAGTAAGTCTGTTATGACCAGAGATAGCCTCTACTTTTGTCCATCAACTTGCAAACTCGATCTGCAGTAACAGGGAGCAGAGCATTCTGGGTAGGACCTTGGCTCAAGAGTTTTTGGCTGATGCGAGCTTTGATATAAGGCCGGCTCAGTTCCGACGACGGAACCGATAACCCATCAGTAATGAATGAACGAAGATCAACAAAACAGATGGAATGTTATGGTAAGACATAACTTTTTTCTGAGGGATTCCGTACAGTTGAGAGGTATGGGTAGGGACGATGTTCATCGTGCATACAGCTGCAGTCATAACAGATGGGTTATCCTGCTGTCAGGCGGGTCCTCGGTCGGCCGAATTCCAAAGTCTAGGTCCGGCGTCGGTTGTCGTCGCTTCTTCCCTGACGTCAGTGTGGCAGGGGTATAAAAGAGGCAGCCGACGCCATTTTCTTCGGTCTTTCTTGCCGCGCGGTGCCCGAAGCAGAAGCAGTTTGCAAGTGCCGGTCGTCCAGCTCCTGAGATTTACGAAAGTGTTTCAGCCGAAGTCTTCTTGAAAGCTAAGTACCCCATTGGGGAAACTTTTCTTGCCTCTGACCGATGTCAGACAAAGTTAATAATTGCATTTCATGTGGGAAGCAAATACCGCATAAGGATTTCCACTCTTTCTGTATACCTTGTTTAGTCCCAGACCACGACATCTAGGCCTGCCGTTTTTGTGCTAGATTCAACAAGCGCACTATTAAGCGTCGGGCAGAGTTCGCCCTTCACTTTTTTGGCAAAAAATTTAATTATATTATGTCGTCGGATACTCCGACTCCAGTTTTGAGCAAAAAACGCAAAGATATAAGGACCGACATACGAGGTCCGCACCACTTACTGAAATCACGCTAAGAACGACTACCGGTTCTCAGCGAGGCGCCTATGCAGCCCCTGAGTACCGATGACAATGCATTATCGGTGTCTTCAGTACCCGAGGTCGCAGGCTCCTCGGCCCCCATTCCTACTACAGATACCGACGCCACTCCTGGCGGGGAAACTCAGAATTTAGACAGGCCTGCCATTTCTCAAGGGGTTTTCAGGCCTTCCTCCTTCTCTATTAAAGCCTTCACTAAATCTAAAGCAGCCATGAAAACCAAAAAACAGGTTCCTCAGACCCCCTCTCAAGGCACAATGCCTAAAAAACAGATGCTTAAAATGGCTGAGGATTTGATTACTCTTATCAGGGGTTCTCAACCCCCCTCTGACAAAAGGCCCAGATTAGAGGAAGACTACCCTTCCTCAGATCAAGCTTCTACTACCTCAGAACTATCTGAGGACCAGGATTATGCCTATTCTCCATTCGAAGACTCTGATGCAGAGGAGTCTATTCCCTCGGTCTCCCCCCCCTGAGGACTTATCTTTTGGGGAAACCCTACATGCATTGAGGGAACACTTTCACTGGGAAGGCCAAGATTACTCAGATTCCAAGAAAAGGCTAAGGGAATTTCTTCTGCTCCCCCAGCGTAGGCCTCTGGCTATCCCTCCTGTTTTAGATATATTGGATGATGTGTACACAGAAGCCAGCCTTAATCCAGATTCTTTGCCTCCAGCTCCTGTTAAACCAGACAGGTATTACCGGGTTCCTGATTCTCACCAGTTCCTATATAAAAGTCATACTGCTGACCCAGAAACAATTTCACAGGGTCCCAAGGGAATTAAGGCCTCTACTGCTAAAAAACAATTACCTTCAGAGAGAGATTCCAGAGCTTTAGAAAGGTGGGGGAAAAAGGTGTACACCTCGGCCACTTTAACCATGAGGGCATTAAACTGTCAGTTCCATATGTTAAAGTATCAACAGTTTTTGATATCTCAGCTGAAAAGCAAGATGACACAACCAGAACAACCAGATTTAAAAGAGTTGCAGGATTTGTTGCATGGTGCAGAGCAAGTGGGTAAACATACCTTGCAGTGTGGTTTTGATGCTTTATAGGCCTCATGTAGAGCTGCTGTTACGGGGTCTGTTATACGTAGGCATGCTTGGCTCAAAGAGCAAACCATACCAGATCATGTCAAAGCTAAATTATTAGATGCACCTCTTCAAAAAGATGTATTGTTTGGTGTTAAAGCTGAGGAGGTGCTAAAGAAGATGGAGGAAAAAGCGAAATCAATGCAAACAGTGAAAGATTTCCTGCAGGTACAGCCTCCACATTTCAGCAAAAACTGGCCTTCAAAAAATTGGTCCTTTCCAGCCACTGACAGACCTCAAAGGGGCAGATACAGGCGTCCAAGGGGTAGAGGGCAACCTCAAGGATCTTTCAGAGCCAGACAGTGGCAAGCACCAACCCCAAGAGGTGGAGAAGATAGATCACAGTCATTTAGAAAACCGACACAATGACTTCCCCCTACACCTGCCAAGCAAAGCTTTAATGGCAGCACCTTTGGGCGGAAAACTGACATTATTCTCAAAAAATTGGCATATTGTTACAAAAGACAAATGGATTCTGGACATTATAGACAGAGGCTACAAGTTCCACTTTCACACCCTTCCAAAATTGAGAGGCATGCCAAACCTGCCACAAAATCAAAGGGCAGAGGCACAAAAACAAATTTCATCTCATGGACATGAAAGCAATTCAAGGGGTACCTGCAAAAGAACAAGGTCAAGGGTTTTATTCCAGACTATTCCTGGTACCAAGGAAAGACAAAGATTGGAGACCTATCTTAGACCTATCCATCCTAAACACATATCTACAGGTGCCAAAATTCAAGATGCTCACATTACAGCAGCTTCTTCCCATGCTGGGCAAGGAGTCTTGGCTGGTAACATTGGACCTCAAGGAGGCATGTCCCTATCAGACAAGATTGCAGAAGATACCTCAGATTTCTTGCAGGTTCAACCCATTACCAATTCTCTGCATTGCCCTTTGGCTTATCTACTGCGCCCAGAATGTTTACGAAATGCCTGGCATCAGTAATCGCCTTCTGCAGACTACAAGGGGTACAAATATACCCATATCTGGACGACTGCCTGATCCAAGCGGGGACAGCAAGGACATACTACTGCAACACGTGGCGTTTGTAATAAAACTGTTGAACTTCTTGGGATACACAGTCAACAAAAAGAAATCAAAACTAATACCCTCTCAACAAATAATTTTCCTGGGTGCCAGCTTGGATACAACCACCCAGATGGCCTACCTCACGCCAGACAAGCAAAGGCAACTGTCTCAATTCTTCAGAAAAATGGCAACTTACACCAGGCTAACTGCAAGGAAAGTCCTGCAGGCTCTGGGATTCATGGCATCTTGCATCCTACTGATCCCATGTGCAAAGCTGCATATGAGGAAACTTCAATGGTACCTAAAAAACTTATGGTCTCAACACAGCCACAGCTTGGAAGCAATTGTACCACTCATTCCATGCCTTCAAAAGGAATTTATGTGGTGGGCTCAAGCTTGCCAAAGAAACACAGGTCTTCCTTTCTGTGTAACTCAAGCAACTCAAATCATCACAACAGACGCCTCAGACTACACCTGGGGAGCACACATGACAGATCAGTGCATTCAGGGAAAATGGACCCGAAAAGAGAAGCACCTTCACATCAACCAAAAGGAAATGCTAGCCGTGCAAAAGGCTATTATGACCTTCAAAGACCTACTGCATCCAGGCCAGCTATTGATAAGGACAGACAACACCACAGTGATGTGGTACATAAACAAACAGGGGGGAACTCATTCATTCCCCCTGTGCAGGCAAGCCATGACCCTATGGAACACAGCACTGGAATTGCAAATTCAACTACAGGCACAATTCCTGCCAGGGAAGGAAAACACACTGGCAGACAACCTAAGCAGAAATATGACAGATCCACACGAATGGAAGTTGCATCCTCAAGTTTACACAAAGATAACTCGGGCATGGGGACAGCCAGACATAGATCTCTTTGCTACCCACAGAAATTGCCAGTTGAAAAAATTTTGTTCAAGGACCTATCATCCACAGGCCTGGAAAGTGGATGCACTTTTCTTCAATTGGGCAACATTGACAGTTTATGCCTTCCCGCCTCTTCCTCTGCTGCTCAAAGTTCTATTAAAAGCCAGAGCAGAGAGGCCGAAAATGATTCTCATTGCTCCAGACTGGCCAAGACAACACTGGTATCCGCTCCTGAAGAGCCTGACGCATTCCCCACCATGGATCCTACCTCTAGTCCCTCTTCTGTTGTCCCAGCACAACTACAAAACCCTTTACAGCCATCTCAAAACTCTAAATCTAGCTGCATGGAGAATTCCTTGATTTCCCAACAGTTTCTCCTCTCCAAGGAGGTGCAGGATGTCATCTTGGAGGCCAGAAGACCTTCTACTAGAAAGGCTTACTCCGCCAAATGGAAACGATTTTGTGCCTGGAATCAAGAAAAGGGACAGAATCCTTGGGTAATAAATATACCTCAGATTTTACAGTACCTAGCTGAGATGTTAAACAATGGACTTTCCTTCTCCTCCATCAAGATCCACGCTTCAGCCATTTCTGCACAGTACAACACAGATCCTCCTTTATTCTCTCATCCTCTCTTAAGGCAATTCCTCAGAGGGGCAAAGAATATAAAACCCCCAAGGAAACCACCAGTCCCTGCTTGGGACCTCAACTTCGTATTGGAAAAGCTGACCCTTCCTCCCTTCGAGCCAGCTTCTTCAACAGAGTTACAGTACTTGTCATGGAAAACAGCCTTTCTTCTGGCTGTCACCTCAGCTCGCAGGGTTTCGGAGCTACAGGCCCTCATGGCTGTGCAACCATTCATCATTTTCCATCAGGACAGAGTTTCCTTACGAACCAACCCTACCTTTATGCCAAAGGTAGTGTCCAGTGTAGCTTTGAATCAGACTATCCACTTACCTACCTTTTATCCTAATCCACAAAACAAAGGGGAAAGACTACTACATTCCTTGGACATTCACAGACAACTTTACTATTTAGACAGGACAAAGCCATTCAGGAAATCTGAGCAACTCTTTGTGTCCTATGCTACAGGTGCTCGTCAAGGAAAGGCCATTTCAAAACAGATAATTTCAAAATGGATAGCCCACTGCATACGCTTTTGTTACTCATTTCATGGAAAAACTGTGCCTGCATGCATCAGATCCCACTCCACCAGAGCCACAGCTATCTCTGCAGCCTTCCTCAGGGGGGTCTCTACCAAGGACATTTTGGAAGCAGCCACCTGGAGTTCAGTGCATACTTTCTCCAAGCACTATCACCTCCCACTATACTCAAAATCTAGAGCGGGCTTTGCCACAGTAGTCCTGCAGGGCATCCTAGCCCCTCCTAGTTCCACTTAGTGCCTACCACCCTTACTTAGCTTTGGGATTCTACCCATCTGTTATGACTGCAGCTGTATGCACGATGAACATAGTACAGTTTTGTACCTACCATAAATGTAGATGTTCGAGTGCTCATACAGCTGCAGTCAAGGTTTCCCTCCCTCCATCCCCTCTTAGGACAGGCCTTATGACAAACACTTTTCATATAACCTTTTTGGGGTATTATTTTATGGTGTATTTGCTTGCAACTACTGTTTTTGATTTATCAACATTGCATCTTTGCATAACATTATGTTTGCCTTCCTTCTGGGGGCACCTGACATCTGGGGCAAGAAAAACTGAAGAAAATGGCGTCGGCTGCCTCTTTTATACCCCTGCCGCACTGACGTCAGGGAAGAAGCGACGACAACTGACGCCGGACCTAGACTTTGGAATTCGGCCGACCGAGGACCCGCCTGACGGCAGGATAACCCATCTGTTATGACTGCAGCTGTATGAGCACTCGAACATCTACATTTATAGTAGGTACAAAACTGTACTTTCTCTAAGCTGCTGTTTTTCTTGTGCAGGTTCTCCCTGAAAAAGGAAACACAAGACTAGACATTTTTCCTCTCCTAAACCAGATAAGGAAAATTGATTATGCTTTGCTAAGGGTTTATTTAGACCCTTTCACTCTATAAATGTTGAATATTCTCCTTATACAAAAAGGAAGAGTTTCCGGTCTCCCAGGTACTGATCCCTATTATAAGGGGAAGAAATTAGACTTGGACTGTTTTCAAGTTCTTGCTCCGCAGAATGGAGAATCTGACTGAGGAAAGTTTGTATTCTAATTCCCCTCTTGAGAAGTTGTCTTTTTTTTGATACTTCTACCAGAACCTCTACCCAAGAAACCACAGCCAGCAACTCTGAATGACTACCAACCAGTTGCTTTAACCTCAACGGTAATGAAGAGCCTGGAGAGGCTGGTCAGAGATCATATAGCCTCAATCTTGCCTGTGACACTGGACACACTGCAGTTTGTATACAGGACAAACCGCCGTACAGGGGATGCAGACTTACTAGCTTTCCATGAAACACTGACCCACTTAGAAGGCAAAAACTGCTATGCAAGACTGCTATTCATGGATTTCACTTCTGCCTTCAACACAGTCATCCCTCAGAATCTGATATCAAAGCTACTTCAACTGGGCATAGACTCTCATTTATGCAAATGGATTCTGAGCTTCTTTATTACAGGCCTCAAAAAGTTTGTGTGGTAGACAACAGCTCTGGAAGTATCATCCTGAACACAGTACCACCACAGGGGTGTGTCTTAAGCCCCCTTACTTTTCATTCTGCTGACACATGACTGCATGGCCACACATGAGACGAATAGAATCATCAAATTCGCGGATGACACCACTGTTATAGGCCTGGTCAAAGATGGAGAGGAGGAGACCTACAGGAAAGAGATTGATCAACTACTGGTCTGGTGTGACAGCAGCAATCTAGTTCTGAAAGTCAGCAAAACAAAGGAGTTGATTGTTGTTTTCAGAAGATCTCAAGTACCACACAAACCTCTAGTGATGGAAGGGATGACAGTGGAAAGGGTCAAGAGTACAAAGTTCTTGGGTGTTCATATCAAGGAGAACTTATCCTGGTCAGTCCATGTATCCAGCACAGTTAAAGCTCAGCAATGCTTGCACTTTCTAAGGAAACTTAAGAAGGGAAAATTACTAACTCCATACTTCAGACCTTTTATAGGGGCACCATTGAAAGTGTCCTGACCAACAGCATTGCAGTCTGGTATGGGAGCTGTAACAGTCAGGATTGGAAGGCTCTCAAGAGAGTTATAAGGTTGGCAGAAAGAATCATTGGCACCTCCCTTACACCTCTGAAGGATCTACACAAATGCTGGTGCATCGACAGGGCCAAAAAGATTTCCAGCGATCCAACACATCCTGCCAGTGGTCTGTACACTCGCATGTCCTCAGGCATGAGATACAGAAGCCTGCATTGTAAGACCACCAGGCTAAAAAAAGTTTCTTCCCGCTCTCCATTAGACTGTTGAACTCTTGGGAAAAACAAACCATGACGTCTGTTGCATAACTAGCCCATCAAGGGGCTTATTTTGTGGCTGTGCAATAACTAAGTGCAATACTAAGCTCACCTACACACTGACTGACTGTAAAGTGCAATATACAAACTGTGGAATAATTCAGTCTACTCATAGATATGCTGCTATTTTCAATTTTACTTTGACAATATTAGCTTCATATTGTTCCTGGTCTTGTGTGTCTCCTGTTCTGGAATGGGTGTGGGTCACTGCTGTCCTACTTTTAAATTGCTACTTATTAAAATTATACTGTGATATTTTATTAATTTTTCTTTGTCTATATGTGCAACTGTTTCCTGCACTGAGAATGAAGCATTTTAATTTTGTTCAGCTACACTGCTGTGTAGTTCAGAATGACAAAGTTTTCTTTGACTTTGACTTGAATTAATTATTTCAGTGAGAATAAAACAATAAGAGAATCTCAACAAATACATTATGATTTTTACAGGTGTTTTTTCTTCAGCCTACAACTGTTTGTGTTGCCAACCTGAGGCAATGCTTTTATAGCACCCTACAGTTTGCCTGACAGTCAGCAACCTGCTCCAGGAAAGTCTGATACGTTAGATAAAATGTCCCAGTCCAACAGAGTTCTTTTTTCTAACTCCAGGTCAGATCCTACAGTAGTTTGTTTGTCAGTCAGCTTCTTCTAAACTCCTTATGCCATCTAGCCCTATCCCTTCTGACAGACTGGAAATTGATAGGTTTGAAAAGAAAGCTTGTTCTTCCATCTTGGACTTCAGAATACTAAATTGTCAAGTTCACGTCTTAAACTTCTGCTGGCTTCTTTTGACAATAAGAGGAAATTAATTAGATTCCCTCCTTCTGAAAACTAAAGCATGTCTGAATTTTGTAGTATGTCAGGTATTCTAAGGTAACCAAATGCTCTCTAAAATGTGCTTATGGCACAGCTGATACTGTATCCAGAATGGCTGCTAGTGGCTCTGTGATAAGTTTTGCGTGGCTGTAGTCTGAAAATTTACCAGAGGGTGTCAAATTGAGACCCTGACTGCTCCCCTGGATAAAGAAATGTTATTTGGTCCTTTCTTTGTTGAGGTCTTTAAATGCTTTGATGAAAGGGCAAAAAGTTAATTCATGGGATTATCCAGATTTTTAACCTTCTTCCAAAATGTCGTAGAAACCTTTCTTCCAGTTTAAGTTCCTGTTTTAGGAAACAGAACAGTTTCCAACAAGGCATAGACAAATTTAAAAAAACAGTGGCAGTTCAAAGAAGAATCAAGGAGAGTCTAAGAGAACAGACTGATTATATGCTTCCTAAGGGGGTATTCACCCTGGCGGTCCTGTATAAGTATCCTAGAGTCTAGGCTTTCACATTCCTTTGTGACACCAGATAACTTCAGGCACATGAATACAAACTTGAAAACTGGCAGTAGGCTTCCCTTCTTCATTTCACGATATTCCTCTATATCCTCCAGTCAAGCTTTTGGTTTCCCTCTGGTCCTAAATTAGATGCGGTCTCAGAGGTTTATAGATCCTGTTCCCCCTGATCAAAGAAGGGAGAGGATTTCATTCAAGAATCACTCCAGTGCCAAAGAAAGGGGAACATGGAGACCTGACCTAGACCTTTCTTTTCTAAACATTCACATTAAAATGCTCAGTTTGCAGTCTACGTCTCATTCCAGCTCTTCAGTTATTCTAGTAGCTTTGAATTTAAAAGATGCTTACTATCATATTCCAGCCATCTAGGATTTCATGTTTTGCATTTTTCTGTGCTTGGTTACAGTTTTTCTTTCTTAGCCTTTGGTTCATCTACACCTCCAAGAGTGTTTACAAAATGCCTGACTCTTGTAATAGCCCATTATTGCCAGTTGCAGCGCATTCATATTTTTCCATATTTAGACAATTGTCTTATTTTTGCTAATTTCTTCACAGGTTGTCAAGAGTCTCTCGCTTGAGTTGTAAACCTTTTTCTTAGTCAAGAATCTCAGGTGAACAAAGAGAAATCTGTCATTCTGTCCCTCAAAATAGTGTTTCTGGGATGTCTTCTGGTTACAACACCCAGAATGGCCTTTTTTCCTCAAAACAGTGAAATGTCACAAGGAGCAATTTCTGATATCTTCTAGATTAGACAGACTCTTGCATTTGTCAGGGAACATCTCAGAATTCTAGGTTTCACAGCCTCTACTCTTCTCAGGATTCCTGTGGCAGTACTACAGATGATGAAGATGCAGTGGTTTGTCAAATCGTTTTGAACTCTGCACCAGCAGTCCCCTTGTTTAAAGGCAGTTACTTTGGCGAGTGAATTCTCTCTCTCAACCCAGGTCATCTTTTCAGCCCTTACTCAGTCTGTAGCCACAGATGCATCCATCTTTACTTGGAGGAGCAGTGTCCATGTGAATGAAGTCATGGGGACTTCAGAGCAAACAAGACATGTTAAAACACATAAAATGACAAAGAAATTTTGGCTCTAAGTCCTGGCTGTCTACTAGTAATCACAGGCAACACCACATTGATTTAGTACATAAACAGATGAACCAGTTCCTATCCCCTTTGCAGACTAGTTTTGGTGGCCTGGGATCTGGGAAATTGGTCCAGTCTGTCCCTTCAGACTACCTGCATCCAGTCAGAGCAAAACATTATTTCAGACAAGCTGAAAAGGACAAGGGCATAAAGACATCTGTGGCGACTCCCTTTTGACCCAAGAAACAGTGATTCTGTTTTCTTTTGAAAAAGTTCAAGGGCATTTACCACAAACCTCCTTTCAGAATGGACTTAACTCAACAGGACAGGGGTTGCTTGCTACAGCCTAACCTTCGACTTCAGTTGACTGCCCAGATGTTAGAAATTGTAATACTTTTTAGACACCTTTTTATGAGGACATGCAGCAGGTATTAAAATAGGTAAAAAAACTGCTACTAGAAAATTGCATATGGGTAAGTGGAAAAGATTTTCTAATTGGTGCCAAGCCAAGACCATTTTAAGGCTGAAACGCCTGTGATTCTTAGGTATTTGTGTAAGTTGTTATGTAAACTCTCCTACTCTTATCAAGATTCATCTCTCAACCATATCTGCTTCTCTGCCCTTAGGTCCCCTTTCTACCCTACCTTAATTGAAAGCGTTTTTGAAAGGGGTTTTACATATCTGCCCACATAAAAGGTAGGTTGCTCCTTCTTGGAGTCTTAATTTTGTTCTCAAAGAATTTGCGCTACTTCCTTTTGAACCTGGTTATGAGGCCAATTTGAAGTTCCTAATTTGGAAAACCGTATTACTTATTGCTCGGACTACTGCAAAAAGAGTATCTGAATTACAAGCCTTTATGGTGAGTCAACACTGTCTCATTTTCACAAAGATAGGGTTACTTTTAAAACACATCCTTCCTTGTATACCCAAGGTCATCAGAGTTTACACTAACTCAAGCTATCAATCTCCCTGTTTTCTTTCTAGAGCCTACAAATAAGGGAGAGAGAATGTTACATACTCTGGATATCCACTGGCAATTCTGATACCACATTAACAGGACAAAAACATCAGTATTTGTGTGCAGCTATTTGTCTGCTATGAAGGTAAGAAAAATCGGTAAGTAGTTTCTAAACAGATAATTTCTAAATGGGTGTCCCATGCTGTTGCTTTTTGTTATATTCACCATAACAAGACATTTCCAGTCAGTCAGGGCCTACTTTTCCAGGGCTTTGGCTACATCTTTGTCATTTTGAAAAGCGGTAGACTTGAGAAAAGTACTAGAGGCAGCAACTTGGTCAGCTGTACACAACTTTACTAGGCACTACAAAATAAAGTTCTTCCAAGTCCAGAGCACTCTTCCAGCTTCCTTCTCCTTTGCAGCTTAGGCTGTTGTAGCTGTGATCTAATGATGTGAATAGTACAGTCGTGCAAGTTTGCCGTAACAGTGAATGTTCAAATTGATCAGTGTTAGAATAGTTGCACAGCCCCCCATCCCTGTATTTTTGCAATTTTTGTAAGATTTCTATTAGTACGGATCCTATTTGGCAGGGTTTTGGCTTCCTCCTTCTGAGGCAAGAAAACTATTAAGTTTTGGTACTCTGGCCACTAATTTTATCTTGCTTTACTCATAGAGAGCATTGACTAGAGCATGTGGAAGATGCCCTAAAGCTTTGGAAGCTGGCCATCTGCTTCAGTCCTTGGCAGCATGTCCAGTATAGTTTATGCTACTGCATCAGTGATCTGTTTGAAAATCTACTGTTACAGTGAGTTTATTTACATAATTGTACTTTCTCTTAAGTATGCAGAAGTATCCTCAAAACTATTTTGTCATATTTTTTTTTGCTGAAATAAATACACAAAGGTAGCAAGGCAATACAGAAGCTACATTTCCAGTAACCTGAAAAATGAGAAGGTGATTCATTTTCATGTGTTTTTCTCTTCTGCAAGCAGAGCTGATAAGTGTCAAGATTTTGTATTGACCCCACCACTACTACACACAAATGACTTGGTTCACATTTTGAAGGTTTTAAATGTGTGACTGTCAAAAATATTTTTAATCTGCTGTTTGGCAATTTTAATTTACTGTCTTCACTTTTGAGCCTTATTAGATCGCACCTAGGGTGGTATTTTTGTTGCCTTTTAACTGTCTGCAAATATCTGTATTAAAATATATAATGTGGTAGCCATAACCTTTCAGACTGGAAATATTTTCCTTTTTTCTGATCCAGATAGCTGTAAATTAATAAATACGATCTATCTCAAAGGTGACCTAATCTGTTATGAGTTTTTTTCCTGTAAGTTTTTTTTTTTGTATTTTAATTTGTGCTGTCCCACTGCTCCTTTCAATCATTTAGGTGCAAAACATTTGTGAGAAGGGGCTGCAAGCTGGACATTCCAAAATCACAATCCTTGGCAATCCTTCATTGGGTAAATATTTTATGCTTCAGAATTTTGTTTAGGATTTTTAACTGTTCATTTGTCCGAGTGTTGTGTTTTTATGCAGGTTTGTTGTTTTAGTGATGAAGCATTTACTCCTTTATTTAATTAATGATTCTGCTCTTGTATAGGTAGGATAGTGTTTGTTGGAGGGGAGAGTGTGTATCTATTTCAAAGGAGAAGTGGTGGTGTGGATTAGGAGTGGCAGGTCATCTGCATATAAAATAAAAAAAAAAACAGCACATCATGACTTTGTGGAAGACAGAGCTGTGCTTTTGTGCTGTTACAGTGATGGCTTCATCAGGTAATGCCATATAAAAACAGCAGAATTAAGTATTTAAAAGACACCTATGATTTGACAACCAGGTGCGCACAGTTATTTCAGTTTTCTAGTTTTTAACTTGGGTTTGATGGATGTTACCTTATTTAAACC
Source organism: Protopterus annectens (assembly GCF_019279795.1). Lineage (NCBI taxonomy): Eukaryota > Metazoa > Chordata > Ceratodontiformes > Protopteridae > Protopterus > Protopterus annectens. The sequence goes on from NC_056740.1 coordinate 250,734,385, forward strand.
ACAGTGAAATATCTCCAGTGAAAAGTAATTACCAAAAAATAATTTGTTCTATCCAAAAGTAACTGGTCAAATCCCTGTGCGAAGGTGTCCAACCCCTGTACAAAGTATTTGGTACTAGCTGTCACCCCCCACATACTATTAAATCTTTAACTTATGGTGAAATGGTTAGGTTGTCCAGATTGTGTAATAGTTATCAATATCTGGAGAGGCAGATTACAAAACTTGTGAATGTATTGTTACATAGAGGTTATACTATGCAATTAGTTATGGAATCTATTAATAAATTAATAGCAGTAACAGAGGGACATATTAAATCAAATAATGCATTTAAACAGAATAACAATACACAACAAGATGATATTTATTTTGTTACCACATATAATTTATTGAGTAAAGAAATTTGGGACATAGTGAAAGATTATTTGAAATTTCTATTGAAAGACAAAGTTTTATATAGTTTGCTCCCTTCTAGTCCTTTGCCTATAAAAGGGGACAAAATTTGGGTAACATCTTAATAAGAGCATATTTTATATGCCCTACTGATAAATTATATCTTTCATTAGGTACCTTTGGTACTTTTCCTTGTCATTCTTGTAATGTATGTCTATGTATTAGGTTATCCTTTAATAAGGTCAATAATAATGGATTTTTACCGAATAGACGTTTTTTTTTGTTATTCTGACAGGGTTATTTATTGCCTTAAATGCCCTTGTAACTGATTTTATATTGGAGAAACTAAAAGAAAGTTCAAGTTTAGATTACAGGAACATATTTGGGATATTAAGAGGGGAGCAATAGAAAATTCAGTGGCCTTACATTTTTTAGAAACTCATAATAGTAATGCAAATTTACTACAAGCTACTATTTTAGAGCAAATTTTTGTTAAAAAAGGAGATCATAAATTATTAAAAAATCTATTTTCATATTAAAATACAATACATTATTTCCTTATGGTTTAAATATGGAAATCAATTGGAAATATTTAGTATAATAAAATATAGAATTTTGTATTTTGATATTTGTATAGCTCTGTATGTTTATTTTGGGCCTATTCTTTTTGGGAGAGAGTGTAGTCTCTTTAAATATGTAATTGTTTAATTGATTGATTATCTTTTAGTATATAAGGGAATGTATTTTTACTATGAATCATGTGCTCGTTGAAGGCTGTAGTGGCCGAGCCGCTAAGACATGTATTTTAAATAATAAATATTTTCAACGTGGAATTGCTGTTGTTTTTCTACTTTTCAGTCTTTTTTAAGACTTTTTTGCTGGTTATTTGTTTATTATTTTTCCTGTACAAAGTATCGTCTTCTCTAAAACATAAAATGAGAACTTCTTAATATCTTCTAGATAGAATAGAATATCTGTGTAATGCATTATAATCTTGCTTGCATTTTGTAGTGTGTAGATGTGATTCTTTGTAATCTCTTACTATTTTTTTCTACTATAAATTGCAAAACAGTTTGTATAGCAAATGACGTGGATCACATTGCCATTAAAGGAATACATATTCGTAAGGTCTGTCACTATTTGACAATACATAAAAGGCAGTCGTCTGCTACATATATACAAATTTTACATCCTCCACAGGGATTTGTCTCTCTCTTTTACTAGTAATAGTAATATTAATCACATTCATAGAACCACAAATTTTATCAGTTAGAAGTTGAACATTTCCACTTACATAGTTAAAAAAATCTGGTTTTGTAGCTGCTGCTCCTTCAGAAGTCATTTCATTGCTACTCATCTTCCAGTTATTACTTAGACTATTTCTTACATCAGTAGCTTCAGTTGAACGTTGTGTACCCATGCTAAGGTGACATGTTTGATGTTCCATTGCATGTTGCAGACTGTTCCTGGGGAAAAAGCATAAAATGAGTATTTTGTAACCTGCTTTAACAGTTTCAGTTTTACAACGGCATGACTAGGGTAAAGCCTGACAGCAAACATGACCTCCGTTCTGTTGTGTATCTGTCAAATCATCAGTGCAGACCTTTGCAGTCTTATGGCTTTACTGTTAAGAGCACTCCACGTCACCTTTTTTTTTTTTTTGCTACTAGTAAAGGAATTACTGTAACATTTGCTTGTACAGCCTAGTTCCAGTATTACTTCTCAGGTGTCTTGGAAATTTCCACATCTAAAACTTGACAATATCAGACCTTTTGGCAGTGAAACTCAAAAACAAATAGTAATGTTGGTGCACTTCACAGACTGTTCTAAAATAACGCCACTCCCAATGTGACAGATGTCATCAGTGATAGGAAAATACAGCAGAGAAATTGTATGTATTTACTCATTTTATATTCTGTACGTAGGATTGCCACCTTTTTAAATGGCCAAAGTGGGACATTTTCAGGACACACATCAGATGTTACAGGCTGACACATACCCACGGTCAGTACAAAGGATAGAACTTAACTTTTTTGTCTATAAATAAAAGCTTATTCTTGTAGCAGTTAAGTTGCTTATTCTTTTTCTTGTAACATTTGGGTATTTTAGATACAGAAATAACTATTTTATGCAACTATTACATAAAATATAGGACATAATTATGTCCTACGATCTCAGGACATTTGCCAGTTTTAATATTTTTGTCAGGACACAACTGCCCAAAGAGGGGACTGTCCTTCGCAAAGTGGGACAGGTGGTAACCCTATCTGTACAATTGTTGAATGGGTAAGACTACTGGACCCAGGCGACCCTTTCCAGGGGATGACTGGGTACACTGTTTAAAAGAAACTTTTGCTTAGAGTCGCACAGCAAGCAAATGGAGTTGAAAAAATTAAACCCAGGGTCAACAGCTCATTAACACTTCAAAGCTTTAGTTCATTGTGCTTACTGTCGGAACATTTCAAGTCATTTATGTACTGCAAAATTGAAAGATTGTGTTAGACATTCTTTTGTAATGGTTTTAAGAAGTTTCTGTTTTATGTTTTAGAGAAGGTGACACCTTTGTATATACCAGATAGTGACTAGTTATTTTTTGGATAGAGGAGAACTTTTTGGCAGTGTTTTTTTTGCTGTTTGCATCTCATTAGGGTTTAAATGAACCAAGATCCAGCAAGAGTTAAAAGCTAGAAGACTGAAGTAGTTGTGGTCAGCAGTTGGCCTTCTGATAACGTGATGTATGTTTGTTTCTTAAATATTTAATTCCATTAAATTGTATGTGGTATTGTTCAATGAAGTCCTTCTTGTTTTGTAATACAATGAAAAGGTTACCCTATTTTAGTAAACTGTAGTGGTGTCATTTGGGTCCTGTTACCATATTTTATATATATATATATATATATATATATATATATATATATATATATATGTATATGTATGTGTGTGTGTAATGACACACACACACACACACACACACACACACACACACACACTCATGCATGCTGTAGGTAACAAGGGCAAATTCTTTCCAAGTGTTTTGATACCTGCATTGCTTTGCTGTGGGAAGCATCCAACCTTTGGAAAATACTGCTTTCTAAGGACACTGTTAAGGGTGCACGGGTACTTCCATGCTTGTTTCAGAACTGTATCTGTCATTTGTTCATCTTCCACTTTGGCATTTCTTGCATGCATAGCGATTCCAGAAATTGGGACTCATTTGGCACTTCTGACTTTGCCTTATGAGTCCTTGACTTTTTGTAATTAGCAGACTTCCAGTTTCACTGCTTGGGATTTGTCCCAGGAACTCATTGCAGAGGGCCTGTGAAGTACTGTGTATGCTTGCCACATCAATTGATATACCAAAAGGCCTTCTGTAGTGGGTAGTACTCTGTCTTTTGTTTTGTTTCTTTGTATTTTATGTGGCACTTCCTCAGTGCATGGGGACCAGACTGGGGAGTGCAGGGGTTGTATTCCCCTTCTTGATCTGGTGCAAGACATTATTGTATCATGTCTGGAGTCATGTCCTCTAATTCAGGATCTAGTAAAAAAATCTGAAATGTGCTGAGATGGGCATATCTGAATAGGAAATCCTGGTTTTGGGTACAGCAAGAACCTTAGCCAAGTCACAGAAATAGATTCCAGTTGTGGTGGCTGCATGTCTGTTTTTACATGGGTTTTGTTTTGGTATTTTACTTCTCCCCTCCTGAAGACAATGCAGTAAGCTGATTGGCAGTATTTGCTGTGTGCATGCAATGTGTAAGTGAGTGTACATTCTGAGATTGACTGGTACTCTGTTCGGATTAAGTGCCAAAACAGTGAATCCCGCGATACATTCTACTGTCTCTTTAAAGAATAAAGCAGGTTTCTGAAAAAAATGATAGTTTGGATGAAATTAAAACAGTCATCCTCTATAGAATACCTCCCTCTAGATAAACTAACATGGTAAGCACGTCTTAAGTGCCACACCGCTCATTGTGGTGTGATATGACACTTTTGTGTGCTACTCCTTGGCAAGTTAGGGCATAAAGTAGCTGTTCCATCTTCAGTGTTGAGAGCATACCTGCCTATATGACTCTCATACTGTGTGGAAAGCCACACCTAGTAGCTCCTAAGGGCTTTCTCTGCTTATGATTGACAGTGTGGTGTCATGCTCAGTGGTGGAAGGAGTAAGTCAAATAGTGTGTGTGTGTGTGTGTGTGTGTGTGTGTGTGTGTGTGTGTGTGTGTGTGTGTGTGTGTGTGTGTGTGTTAATGTCAGATAATAAGTACTCTTGGTCTTGGAAGTATAACTGTAAGAGTCTGTAAGATATTTGTTTTAGCCCTAGGCAAGCTAGCTTGCTGTTGTGTCCTTGGAAAACCGATATCGGCAGTCTTTCTCTCAATTTTCATTGTGGTACAAAAAGATCCTTTCTTGATATTGATTCTGCAGTTCGTTCTTCATGGGTTTAGGCTGTGTGAGGGCCCAACCTTGCACCATACTTTAGCAGCCTTTGAGGTCAAATGTGAAATGGACATCAGGAAAGTACTGCAAAAACCAGCAGGGAGAAAGTTCTATAACCTTAACAAATGTGAGAAAATTACATTGCTAGAACTAAGCAGAGAGGAGTCTTGACGGGTTATGAAAGCTGGCAAGGGTGAGGGTATTATTGTTACTGATACCAGCAGCTATAACCAGAGGTTAGAAGAGATGCTGAGTGACACAAACTATTATGAGTCTTTAACTTTAGAAGAGACCCAATCAATACAACAACTGGTAACACAGCCTTGCCTGCACTTTATGATGATGGTTTATTAACAGATAACTTGTTTGACTATCTACAGACACCTTCCCCTTGCTTGCCTAAATTTTTCAGAATCCCTAAGCCAGATAAAGAGAAAACACCCCTTACAGGCCAGTGGTTGCAAGGGGGGGGGGTCCCCCTGAGTGAAGCTGCTGCCATCTCTCTGGATTTTTTATTACAACCTTTGGCTGAGAAGAACATTTCACACATAAGAGACTTGTTAAAAAGAAAATAAAAAAATGTTATGCTGCTAGTATTTTATTGACAATAGATGTCATTATATACTGTGCTTCCATGTATTATTGTATTGAAACAGTGATTGATTTGTACAGGAAAAACAGTGGCACAGCAGCATAACATGAAAGAACAGGTAAACTTTTAGATATGGTGCTTAGCTACAATTCTTTTTACGTTTAATGGAAATTACTATGGACAAAAAGACTGGTGTAGCCATAGGAGCAGCTATGGCCCCTAGCCTAGCCAACATAGCCCTAGGCAAGTTGGGGAGGATTGTTTTTAACAGAAAATACATGCAACTTATTAGTTTATCTGCACTTTATTGACAATATATTTATTGTGTGGAAAGGAAACTGTGCTAAATTAGAAGATGTTATCAACTGTCTGAAACAAACCACCAGCTTCCTGCATTTCACTGCTTCCCACAGCCTCACCTCGGCAGTCTTCTTAGACATACAGATTATTAAAGATTTGGACCAAGGTAAAATGGACACAGATCATTACAGAAAACCTACTAGAGTAAACCTCCTGCTACATAATGAGTATCCACCCCACCAATGAAATGTAATATTAAGTCCCATGGCTACAGATTGGCTAGGATCACCACGAAAATGGAACCCTTCCTCAAGAACCTAAATGAATTTGAAAATTATTTTCTGATGAGGGAATACGAAAGCAATATGTTAAGAAGCATTCTGGAACCTGTAATTGAACTAAAAAGTACAAATGCACCAGCACTTAACAGTCCTTATAGGAGGATATTAAAGAAATCTATGGACAACAGAGAAATCTATGGACAACAGATCTAAAGACAGTTGCATCTCGAGTTTTACTGTTGACTATCACATCATCATTAATATCATTAGAGAGACTTGGGCCATAATTACTGAAAGCTCGTATTTAATGGACATCCTTTGATCAGCTCCTTCCTTTGTGTATAGGAAAGCCAGAAACATCAGGAGCTTGGATGAAGGTAGACCCAGCTCACTGGATACATGCACCAATAAGTGTGGAGCCATTTGTGTCTTTTGTCAGCACATACAGGAGGGAGACATGTTTTTCTGTCCTTATTTAAAGAAACTGATTAAAACCAGTGCAAGTGGTGACTGTAATTCAATGCAGGTGGTTTACAGGGCAAGCTGCAATGACTGTGAAGCATTTTATAGGTTTATAGGTTGGTACTAGGCTATCAGTCCTAGGGCCTATGCAAGCCTAGCCATAACAATTCCCTGGATATTTCTTCCCACAATATTTACTTCTCTGGACCCCTGTCTAGCGGGGCGACTGACATGATCCCCAGGGTGAATTTCCTATCTCCCATCCAATCATCAAGGTTCCTTTTTAAGAGGTCCAATGAGGCGCTCTGCTTGACATGTATGGGCAGTCTATTCCAGAGTATGGGGAGTCTCTGGGTCAGGAACCTAACCCTCCAACATATTTTGTTCATTGTGCTGACGAGGTTTAGATCCCTGGAGCGTGTGGCTTTGTGGGATTGGGATTTCTTTAAGTGGAGCATGTCCAACAGCTCAGGGTTTGACATGGCCTTGTATGTTAAGCAGAGATCGCCTCTGAGTAGACGATATGCCACAGAGTGTAGCTGGAGTTTTTTTTTAGACTGTCTGTATATGGCATCTGCTTTAGGCCTGTGATTCTTTTAGTGAGGTATTTCTGTGGCCTTTCCAGCTGTTGCAGATGTCTTGTGATGTACAACTGGGCAATCTGAAGTAGTTAACTACATTTGATCAGCAACCTGTGGGGTATCAGATCCGACCCGGCAGCTTTCCAAGCTAGAGATCTGAGCTCCTAGCGCCTCCCCCATACCCATAATACCCTGCTACCTCCTTCCAGTCCTCAGATCTCATTTGGCGCGGCTTATTGAAGCACGAGTGACGAGCTCCTGGTGATAATTGTGAGTGTTTTCATAGGGTTTTTCTCCCTTTTCTCTCAAATTCTGTGTGTGTGAGTATAGGTCTATCCCTAGTCTATTACTTTAAAATAGTTTCCCTTTGTAGTCGGTTAATCTTAACTTTTCCCTTCCCCTTATCTGTGTGTGAGGGCGTGTGTGTGGGAATTATCATGGCTGAAGGCCCTAAGGCCGTATTTTCTAAGTGCTCTGAGTGTTGTCACAAGCTGTCCCCAGCCGATGGCCACACTCAGTGTGTTATTTGTCTGGGGGTTGGTCATTTATCTTCAGGCTGCCTGATTTGTGCCGCCTTCAACCCCCGGGCTTTGAAGGACAGGAGGACTAAGTTAATCCTTGCGGGCCTTTTGCCCTCGGATCCTGCTTCTTCCTCCTCTCCCTCAGTGGCACCAGCCGCGGCTGTTCAGCCTTCCGTTCCTGCTCCCCTGGCCGGGACTCAACCTCCCTCAGTGTCCCAGGGAGAGAGGGACATCAGGAAAAAAGATAAACACAGAGAAAAAGAAAGAAACCGTGAGAGGCATAGGAGCCATAAGCGGTAGGCCGATTCGGATCCCTCGGCCCCACCGGCTAAGCTACTCCTTTCTCCTCTGAAGGTCTCCGGATCTTCTCCCTCTCGGCTCCGTTCTCCTCATTTCTCTCTGGAGCCGGAGGAGGAGACCCGGTCACCTTCTAGGTTGTCGAGGTGGCCTCTTCTAGGTTAACAAGGAGCCTTTCGGATGCGGATATGGACCGGTTGATGTGTCGCTTCCTCCAGGCCCAGATGCAGATGGGAGTGCTCTTGCCTCCCTCCCCCTCCAGGAAGGGGGGACCTCGGCCCCTTTCTTTGCCCCCATTGCTCCTTCTCCGATCCATTATCTGGTTTCGGAGCCGGGGAGTCGGTGCCGGTAGTCATCACTACTTCGTTGGCTGTACCCTCGAGTTTGTCGGGTCCTTTTTCAGATCCGAGCTCTCGGGGCAGTGAGCCGAGCCTCGGATCCAGAGGGGTGAATGTGTCTTCAGCTCCTACGCGGTCGGAGCACACCTCTCTTTCGGGTCTGATCACTTCGGCTCCGGTGCTAATCCACATGTCGGATCCGAGGGGGCTGCTCTCCGATCCTAGGGAGAGAGGTTCACCATCGGCCTTCGTTGTGGAGAGGGTCCTCTCGAGGGATTTGAGGCCCCTGGCTCGTGCTACGGATCCACCCGCCATTCCCTCGCAGACGGGCCTGACTTCCATCATCCGGCCCCAGGGACAGCCTGTGCCTATGTCCCAGATGGTTCCCCTAGAGGAACAGGACCTGGTTGGTGAGCCGCCCTCGGACAGTCCCCCCGAAGAGGTTCTTCACAAATGAAAGTGTAAAAGGAGGCACTTGGACTCCCCCGAGTCCCTCATGGAAGACACTGACTTGGAGGAAGTTTGAGGTTCCCCCAGGTCACCCCCCGAAGATGTCTCCTTTGAAGACATCATGGAGATGCTGCGCATTAGAGGGGGGTGGTCAGCCCAAAAACCTTCCTCGGATGAGTCTATGTTTCTGGAGGCATTTGACGCAGGCCCATCTACCTCTTGGGTGTCCCCTCCGGCCGACCCCCTGGTAGATCTCATAACTACCAGGGTGTGGAAGGAGCCAGACACTGTAGAGCCAATCCCCAGAAGACCTGATAAAATCCTTAGCCCCCCGACAGACTGGACGGCGTGGAGCAAAGGTTCCCCAGTAGATGCCATGGTGGTGGCGGCTGCCACGAAAAAGGAATTGGCTCAGGAAAGTTCCTCGGTGCATCCTCCTGACAAGGAGTCTCTGACGACCCCCTGGTAGATCTCATAACTACCAGGGTGTGGAAGGAGCCGGACACTGTAGAGCCAATCCCCAGAAGACCTGATAAAATCCTTAGCCCCCCGACAGACTGGACGGCGTGGAGCAAAGGTTCCCCAGTAGATGCCATGGTGGTGGCGGCTGCCACGAAAAAGGAATTGGCTCAGGAAAGTTCCTCGGTGCATCCTCCTGACAAGGAGTCTCGGACGATGGACCGCATTGGAAAGCGGATGTTCGCTTCAGCCACCTTCTCCATAAGGGTGCTGAACTACTTGGCACACATGATTCGACTTCAGCGGGACCTAATCAGAGTACGCTGGGTCACCCCCGGAGTCCATGTCGGCCGAGGACAAAAGAACCTTCTCGACACGAATGGCCACTCTAAAGTCAATTTCCAGCACTTCTATGTTGCTTCTCTCCCATACCACGGAGGGGTGGCTAGAGCCAGTGGAGCAGGCATCGCCTTGCGGCACCATGCCTGGCTCTGCCTTTGCGAATTTGCGGAACCCTTCAAGGCGTCCTTCGCGAACGCTCCCTTTGACGGTTCTACCTTGTTTGGCAAGACCGTCCACGATATGCTACTCCAGAGTGAGAAAGACGGGAAGACGTCAGCTGTCGGAATCCACTTCTCGGCTCTTCAAAGGTCCTTTTCCAGTAACCAGAGAGGAAAAAAGATGTGGTTCCGGAAATCTCAACAGTCCCGTTTCGCTCCGGATCCTTCGTCCTTCAGAGGCAGGTGAGGACAAGGTGGACGCCGGCCCAGAGGCAGAGGGGGGGGGGCAAAGAATTTCGGGTCGAGGGAACCCTTTTCCGATCGACCCGCACAGCAACCCTGAGGGGGGTTGCCTGACTGCTCCTCTCTGGAGGCAGTCGGGGGCATTTTTCGGAGAACCTAGCACATTGGGAGTCCATTACGACAGATCGCTGGGTGCTCTGAATAATATCCAGAGGTTATTCTATTCCCTTCGTGAATCCTTCCCTTTAATTGGGATGCCTCCCTGATGTCCCACCCAATCAGAGGGAGGCTGCAGCATTAGAGATAAAAGAGCTGCTAAGAAAAAGAGCCATCCAGCGCGTCCCCCCAGACCAGTCCGGATTAGGCATTTACTCCAGGTTCTTTTTGGTGCCAAAAAAGACGGGGGACTTGAGACCAATTCTCGACCTGTCTGCATTGAACCTATCCGTTGCCAAGGAAAAATTCCCGATGGTCACCATTCAATCTATTCTCCCTCTACTACAGGAGAACGACTGGATGTGCTCCATAGACCTCAAGGATGTGTACCATCACATTCTGATGAACAGGCGATCCAGGTTGTTTCTCCGCTTTCGGTTAGGGGGACAGTCATTATCAGTTCAGGGTCCTCCCTTTCGACCTCACCACAGCCCCCAGGGTGTTCACCAAGGTCATGGCAGTTGTAGCAGCCCACCTGAGGCTTCAGGGAATACAGGTCTTTCCTTACCTGGATGACTGGCTCCTCGCCGCTCCCACCAGGCATCTACTATGCTCGGCTAGGGATTACTTCATGTGTCTGGCCCATCAGTTGGGGATCACCATAAATTAAAAAAAGTCGTCCCTTCAACCTGCTCAGGTCCTGGACTTCATAGGGGCCAGAATAGACACGCTGCAGTCCAAGGCCTTCCTGACATCGGACAGACTCCACAATCTAACTCTCCATGTCTTATCCCTTCTTCAGTGTCCGGCCCCACCAGTGGAATTAGTCCTGAGGGCTCTAGGGTCTATGGGCGGTGGCTATCAACCTTTCACCCCTAGCCCGCCTGAATATGAGGGTTCTTCAGTGGACCTTACAGGTCCAGTGGTCCATCATTCAACATCCATTGTACTCCCCGATTCCCCTCAGCAGGGTTTGCAGGGAATCTCTACTGTGGTGGCTTCATTCCCGAGAGCTTCGGGAGGGATGGCCCTTTTTGATGCCTCTACCCCAAGCCACGGTGACCACGGACGCTTCTCGCCTAGGGTGGGGGGGCATTACATGGGCAGAACCGTCCAAAGCACGTGGACTCCAACAGAGACAGTTCTGCATATCAGTGTTCTGGAGATGAGGGCGGTGCTTCTAGCGTTGCAAGCTCTCCATGCCCTCCTTCCTCTAGGGACTATTGCAATTCAGATGGGACAACATGTCAGTCGTCTGGTACATCAACAAACAGGGGGGAACCAGGTCTTACCCCCTTTGCCGAGAGGCCATGAGAGTTTGGGAGTGGGCGATTTCCACCAACCGTTGTCTGCTAGCAACCCACATTCCAGGTCGGTCCAACATTCTAGCGGACAAGCTGAGTCGGACTATCCTCTCACCTTACGAGTGGTCTCTGGACCCCTTAGTGGCGAAACAGATCTTCCTTAAATGGGGTCAACCTTGCTGCGATCTGTGTGCATCGCCTACGAACGCAAAGTGCAGCGAGTTTTTTGCCCTAATCCCCCCTCCGGGGGAGACCCTCAGAGACGCTCTAGTTCATGCTTGGCCATCCGGTCTTCTTTATGCTTATCCTCCTCTTCTGTTAATGACAAAATTCTTCCAGAAAGCTCGGCGATTGGGGAGCAAAGTTATCCTCATAGCCCCATTCTGGCCTCGTCAAACCTGGTTCCCATACCTACGGTCTCACGTCATGGCTCCTCCTTGGATCTTAGATCCCATTCCGGATCTGATTTCTTATCCTTCGGGATTGAAAACTCTGAACCTGGACGACCTCAAGCTTTCCGCTTGGTTGATCCAGTTACATTAGTGGCTAGGACTCCCGGCATCTCGTCCACAGTGAAATCCATCCTGGTGGCGGCACATAAAACTTTCTACCAGGAAAGTTTACAACAGTAAATGGAAACGTTTTTCTATCTGGGCCGGGCAAAGGAATCTGGACCCCTTTACAGCTCCTATTCCAACAGTACTTGAGTTCTTGTCCCACATCTTTCATCAGGGGGCCAGTTCTTCAACTATGAAGGTTCAAATGGCAGCCATCTCCCACTTTCACATAGGAGACAACCTTGGTCCTTTAGCTTCCTCTAAGATCTGTAAGCCCTTCTTGAAGGGTGCCTTCCTTTTAAAACCTTCAGTCAAGAATGCGGTTCCCCCGTGGGATCTAACCTTAGTCCTCCAGGCTCTTACTGCCCCCCCCCCCTTTGAACCTGCAACTTCGGTTGACTTAAAGTATTTGTCTTGGAAAACTGCCTTCTTGATTGCTATTACCTCGGCTAGAAGGGTGTCGGAGCTTCAGGCTCTTTGTACTAAACCTCCGTATCTTGTCTTCCATAAGAACAGAGTATCCCTCAGGACTAATCCCTCCTTTTTACCCAAAGTGGCTTTCCGAGGCTAACATCAACCAGTCCATTAATCTACCTGTTTTCTTTCCTAACTACCAGAACAAAGGAGAGTACAGACTACATTAATTAGATGTGCATAGACAATTGCGCTTTTATTTGCACAGAACTGCTGCCTCACTTAAGTCGGAGCAGCACTTTGTCTCCTTTGCTAAGCCATCTCTGGGCAAATCTGTAACGAAGGTGAGCCTAGCTAGGTGGATATCCCAATGCAAAGCCTAGCCATAACAATTCCCTGGATATTTCTTCCCACAATATTTACTTCTCTGGACCCCTGTCTAGCAGGGCGACTGACATGATCCCCGGGGTGAATTTCCTATCTCCCATCCAATCATCAAGGTTCCTTTTGAAGAGGTCCAAGGAGGCGCTCTGCTTGACATGTATGGGCAGTCTATTACAGAGTATGGGGAGTCTCTGGGTCAGGAACCTAACCCTCCAACATATTTTGTTCATTGTGATGACAAGGTTTAGATCCCTGGAGCATGTGGCTCTGAGGGATTGGGATTTCTTTAAGTGGAGCATGTCCAACAACTCGAGGTTTGACATGGCCTTGTATGTTAAGCAGAGATCGCCTCTGAGTAGAAGATATGCCAGTGTGTAGCTGGAGTTTTTTTTTAGACTGTCCGCATATGGCATCTGCTTTAGGCCTGTGATTCTTTTAGTGAGGTATTTCTGTGGCCTTTCCAGCTGTTGCAGATGTCTTGTGAGGTACATACCAAACTGGGCATTATATTCTATAATGGGTCTAGTGAGGGATGAGTACAGTGGGACAATGACCTCCTTTTTTCTGGATGAAAAACCCTTCGTGATGAGGTGTGCCACATAGAAATATTTCCTGACTGTTGTGGCAATGTGGTTATCGAAAGTGAGACCACTGTCCACCTGTGACCCTAAGTCTCTCATCACACTTTCATTGTTTAGTGTCCTCCACCTATGTGGTAATTCATGGGTACATGTTTTTTTTCCAAAGGGGATAACTATACATTTCTTGGCATTAAGCTTGAGCCCATGGCTGTGGCGCCAGGCATCTGTTTCTGTAAGGCCCTTTTGTAGAATATCCACATTATTTGGGGATTCAATAATGGCTCCCAGTATGGGGAGAAAACGCTCAACAGACTTTAAAGAAGAATTTCTGGCCATCTTTATTTAGAGCCAAGTGCAAGACTAACATACTATCTCAGTACCTGCAGCTTCACAAAAGACAACACTGGCTTTAAATCGCAAATTATTGACTGTGTGGATCTTTTGGAATTGGAAGGAGACATCCCTAATCTTTTAGAAAAATGTGATCTAGTGTGGCAGTTGAAACTGAACTCCTTCACAGAACTGGGGCTTAATTAATGTTGCTCTGTAGAAAGTATACTAAAACTCAGAAAACTGCCCCACTGTTTAAAAGATTGATTAAAAAACTGATGTGGGACTGATTAATGCTGACTTTACATGCAGTATTGTTAAAAACAAATATCAAACCTTGTAAATATTTTTCAATGAAAATAACTGACATTGATGCTGTTTTCTTTTTTTTTTTCCCATAATAAATCTTTATTGTTATATTATTTTCATACACAAGTAAAAACAAACACAAAATTTTAAAAGAAAAACTACAAAACAAAAGACTACTAACTAATATCACTAACTATCACACCAAACAAATATACAATATTTACAAGAATGCTTCCATGTAAACATTAAGAATAGAGAAAAAACAAAAAGTAGTTAATAACATTTCCAGTAATATACAGTTTAAATACAAAATTCTCTCCAAGCAAGTTTATAAATGTGAATACCTTCAAGTTAAAAGTGTTATGCTATGATACAACTACTACTAAGTGATGCTGTTTTGTGATGCTGTTGAGTGCACTTTTACTCATTCAAACTAAGTGCTTTCTTAGATGCCACACTTTAAAAGATCCCCAGGGCCTTAATACTTTATTTTTATTATTTTTAATATTTTTCACTGTATTTCGACCTTAGCAAATATAGTTATGGTTTTCATCCTATTTAAATGTTCACTTGTAGATTTATACACGTGTTCGTTCATATTATGTCTTTACACACATCTGATGAAGTATGAAAGCGATCTTTGTTAAAAGTAATTTAGTATATATTTATTATTTATTTTGATAGTTGTCTAGTAGTAGCTGGTAATTTTATTTTCTTAATAAAGTTCGGATTAGTATATAAAGTGTTAATAAGCTGTTCTTCTTCTTCTTTCAGCTTTTTCCCGGTTAGGGGTCGCCACAGCGGATCATCTGTCCGCTCATGGTTGGCAGTGGAGTTTTATGGTGTCGAGTTGCCAGCCCGGTGCCCAACCTTCCACAGAAGGCGCACACACTCACACCTAGGGCCAATTTAGAGTGTCCAGTCCACCTACTGCATATCTTTGTGATGTGGGAGGAAACCGGAGCACCCGGAGGAAACCCACGCGACCACAGGGAGGACATGCAGACTCCGCACAGAAGGCACCCCAGCCGAGAATCGAACCGGAGAACCTCTTGCTGTGAGGCAGCAATGCTAACCGCTGCACCACCATGGCCACCCTGTTAATAAGCTGTTCTTGTATTGTATATTTTGTCTCTCGCTTTTTAGTTTCATTTCTAAGGTAGTACAGTCTCTGATTACACTGTGGTGTTAATGGGGAAGAGGGTCCTGGTTAAAGGAATGATTTTAATGGTTTTATTGCTCTTAACAGAACCACCCTCTGTAGCCACTTCCTTGCTGTAAATAACTTGATTATATGTAAATAATGAATGTTTTGGATGCTTTTCGTTATACTTGTCTAGGATCGCTGGTTTGTGTTTGATATTTCATTTTTAACTCAACCGTGGACTACCTGTTTTCTGTTTTATTTTATAGCACATATTTTCCAGTTCAATTTTTATTAGTGAACTAGGTGCATAACACAATTCAAGGAGTGGACTGCATGCACATCCTCCATACTGCAATGTTTTTTCCTTAGTTTTTCACCCACCATAGGTTACATACTGGGTTTTCTGAGACTTGATGATACCATGGATTTTTCTTTTTGGGCATCTATCAGTTTTGCTGTCATCTTTGCCCTTCTTTTAGCCATCATAGATGCAAACACTTTATTCATGGTTTAAAATTGAAATGGGCCAATATGAAGCTGTAACAGATGGACCTTTTATGGTCTTTAGACATTACAGTAACCACAGCTGTTTTCCAGGGTTTTGGTGCCTCCCCTGCTTTTAAAGTACTGTTAAATAAACCTTCCACATCTTTATCACTTCTATCCTAGTGTCCAAACTTCCACCGGAATACCATCGATTCCTGGAAATTGTCCTGTGGATTGGTTATACATCATCAGTTTTATCTCGCCTCTTCTTATTTAAACTGTTAGTTGTTGAGCTTCATCTATCTCTAATGTTGCTAAAATGCATGTTGTTTCCTGTGCTGCTAAATACACTAATTCAAAGTCTGTTCTTTTTAGTCTTCATCCCTCCATGTGAAAACAACTTGCCTTCTTTCAGAAATCATTAACTTTTAGCCTTGAAGTAACCAGTTTTGTATTGCCCTGTTGTCAGTTTGTCTCCATGGAAATGTAAGAGAAAAAAGAAAAATGTAATTCTCTGCTTTAGCCTGAAAGACAAGTTGAAATTTATTACTAAAAGAAACTTTTCATTGTATTCTGTGTTCTTGTATTTACTTGTTTCCAATTAAAATATGGTGTTGGATTAAGCCAGGGGTCTTAATCTAGACAGTCAGCTATGCAAAAGTAAGGGAAAACGCACTAGCTGTCCCCATACACTATGATCTGTGTACTTTTACTCCCATCCCTTACCTCAGTGACTCGATTGCAGCCTATTAAGGTAAGTTAAACATGTTTTTTAGTTTTTCTTTTGTTGCACTGTAATGCCTACATTTCTTAATACCAAAAAAGGGGAGTGAAGGAAAAAGGCATCCGTTTACTTTAACCATGACATAAAGAATAACTAAAAGTACTTTACTGTAAAATCTGCAAGTTATATTGTGAAGTTTCACAGAAATATTAAGAACAGAAATCGTTTTACTTAGTTACCTTCTTCCCCCTCCTTCCCCTCCCATCAGAGTCCTTCCATGCATTAATGACATAAAGAGACTCGAATGCTTTTCAGTTACTCACAAGTTTAACAAAGTTAACAGAAATCCACTCCTATTCTTCGTGTTTCACTGTTGCAGTCATTACATTTGGGTAATCTGCTTGCAGGTTGCCCTCAGTCGGCCTGATTAACAAAGTCTTGGGTCCTGCGTTGGTTGTTGTCCCTTCTTCCATGATGTCAGGGGTATAAAACATGCAGCCGATGCCATTACATCAGTCTTTCTTGCCGTGCGGTGCCTGAAGCAGAAGCAGTTCACAAGTGCCGGTCGGCCGACTCATTAAATTTTCGTTTTCGAGTTTCAGAACCGAAGTCTTCAACTTAGTTAAGTACCCCATTGGGGAAACTTTTTCTTGCTCCTTACCGATGTCCGTAAAAGTTAATAATTGCATTACTTGTGGAAAGCAAATACCTCATAAAGATTTTAATTCATACTGTATTCCTTGCCTAGGCCCTGACCACAACATACCTTGCTGTCGGTTTTTTGCCTTATTTGATCAGCACACTATCCGTCGTCTGTATATTTTTGCCTTTAAATATTTCGGTTCTCTGTTTAATTATCCAGAAATGTCGTCGGTTATCCATCCGACTACCGGGATTCTGAAAAAACGCAAAGATAAAGACAGAGGCCGCCGAGGTCCAAAACTGCCGACGCTTCTCCTAAGCCAATCGCCAATTCGCCGGTACTCAGTGAGGCACTTGCGAAGCCCCTGATACCCGCTACTTCTGATTCGCAGGCCTCTACTGAGACCCATTCAGAGTCCGGTATGCCGCAACTATGGAACCTGCGGATGTCTCTACCTTGGATGGGTCTGGAGCCGCTGTGCAGGCACCGGCTTCTGAGGGTGTATTCAGGCCTACAGACTTGCATATTAAATCGACACCTCCTTCATTACTAAGGCCTAAATCTCGATCCATGTCTAAAAAACTGAAGCCCAGGCCACATGCTCAGGCCCCTATGTCTAAAAAACAAATGATAAAAATGGCTGAAGATCTAATAACTCTAATCGGGGGTAGTCAAAAGAGGCCTAGGGCTGAGCTTGATTATGAATCTTCTGATCAGGATTCTGTTTCTTCTGACTCTTCTGATGACCTGGATTTGTCCATACCTACTTATGAGGATTCTGATGCAGAGGATTCTATTCCCTCTGCTTCCCCTCCTGAGGATTTTTCTTTTGGGGAAACTTTACATACTTTAAGGGAGCATTTTACTGGGAAAGCCAGGAATTTTCTGATTCAAAAAAGAGGCTTAGGGATTTCCTCCTTCTACCTCAGCATAGGCCTTTGGCTATACCTCCTGTACTAGACATTGTTGATGATGTTTTCTCGGAATCCAGTTTGGCCCCTAATTCCCTGCCTCCTGCTCCTAGTAAACCTGACAGATACTACAGGGTTCCTGAGTCCCACAAGTTTCTTTTCAAAAATCCTGTTGCAGATCCAGAGACTACTTCTCAGGGGCCCAAGAGCATTAAGGCTTCTACTGCTAAAAATCCTACCTCTTCTGATAGAGACTCCAGGGCGCTGGATACATGGGGTAAAAAGGTTTATACTTCTGCAGCCTTGGCAATTAGAGCTTTAAACTGCCAATTTCATATGTTAAAATATCAGCAACATGTTA
The DNA here is from genome assembly GCF_019279795.1 of Protopterus annectens. Taxonomy (NCBI): domain Eukaryota; kingdom Metazoa; phylum Chordata; order Ceratodontiformes; family Protopteridae; genus Protopterus; species Protopterus annectens. Next base: position 250,752,543 of record NC_056740.1, read on the forward strand.
TTGGACTGCTTAAACAAAAAATGATGTTGATTCTTGACTGTGTGGAAAATAGATTTACAGGATTTAATGCATTCTGCTGAACAAGTTGGAAAATATACTTTGCAATGTGGTTTTGATTCTTTAGAGGCCTGTTGCAGGGCTGCTGTTACTGGGTCTGTGCTTAGAAGGCATGATTGGCTTAAGGAGCAATCTTTGCCTGATCATGTTAAAGCTAAATTGTTGGATGCTTCTTTAAATCAGGACTGCCTGTTTGGCAACAAGGCTGAAGATGTTCTTAAAAAGATGGAAGATAAAGCTAAATCTAAGCAAAATGTTAAAGTTTTTTTTACAAGTGCAACCTCCTAGATTTAGTAGGCAGTGGCCTACTAAGAATTGGTCCTTTCCAGTCCCTTCTAGGTCTTCTCAAGCCAAACCCAGACACAGCAAAAACCCCATGTTTCAGTCCTAGGTGACTCTCAGAACTAAGCAGTGGGGGGCCTCCACTTCCAAATCTGAAAATAACAATACACCACCCTATGGTAAACAGTCTCAGTGACTTCCTTATAAAATTTCCAAGCACTTATCTTTTGACCACCCATTTGGGGGGAAAGATTGCTCTTCATGCAAAGAACTGAGAACTCATAACCCAGGACAAATGGGTTTTAAATATAGTGTCCCAGGGATACAGATTTCATTTCCAAATGTTGCCAACACCAAATGGGTGGCCAGACCTGCCCTCAAATCAGTGGGCAGAGGCTCAAAAACAAGTACTTTCCCTGTTAAACATGGGGGCTATTCATCTGGTACCAGAAGAGGAAAAGGGACAAGGTTTCTACTCCAGAGTTTTTCTGGTACCCAGAAAAGACAAATTATGGCGTCCAATCCTGGACCTGCCTACTCTAAACACCTTTCTGGAGATTCCAAAATTCAAGATGCTGACGCTTCAATTACTTCCTATGCTAGGCAAAGACGCCTGGTTGGCAACACTAGATTTAAAAGAAGCATGCCTGCACATCCCAGTCAGGGAATCTTGCAGAAGATACCTACGCTTCAAAGCAGGCTGCACGCATTATCAGTTCTCTGCACTGCCCTTTGGCTTGTCTACTGCGCCCAGGGTATTCACAAAGTGCCTGGCTCCAGTCATTGCATTTTGCAGGCAAAGAAGAACTCTGATATACCCATACCTGGACGATTGTCTAATTCAGGCAGAAAGCCAGGGCATACTTTTGAATCATCTGGCGGTGCCAGGATCCGCCACATAACACAAGCACTCTGGTCACTCCAGAGCAAGCAAGTACAAATATGACTCTGTCATTGTTCATGTTGGTGTGAATGACCTGAGTCGTACCTCCCTGGACTACATGGAGAGACATGGAGGAGCTCTCTGATTACATAGCCCAGGCCAGTATGACCCTGACCCTGAGTAGCATCCTGCCCTCACCAAGAATGATACCACGGTATAAAGAAAAAATTCTCGATTTCAACAATTGGCTAAGTTTCTGGTGTCATTCAAAGGGGATCCAGTATCTGTCAGTCTGGGATGACATGCTCGATAAATCACGCTGCTTCACTAGAGACGGCTTGCACCTGTCACGCTTATGCTTTCGAATACTTGCCAAGGCTCTTGCCACCCCCATAGTGCCTTTTTTAGGCAAGGCTCAAAAGACAAACCCACCACCGTAAATAGCACAAGTAACAAAAAACTGAGGGTAATGCTACTCCATGCCAGAAGTCTAAACCTCAAAATGCACACATTCGAGGCACTCCTCAGTATGGAGAAAATTGATATATGTGCAGTAAAAGAAACCTGGTTTAAGGCTCCAAAGATCACCCCAGCACTACCAGGCTACAACTCGTACTTTACATTTCGGCCACAGAACCCAAACTGAAATACAAAAGGCGGGGGCCTATCCATATTCATCAAGGATACCCACACCTCTGGGTTAGTGGCCCAGCACTACCAGGCTACAACTCATACTTTACGTTTCGGCCACAGAACCCAAACCGAAATACAAAAGGCGGGGGCCTATCCATGTTCATCAAGGATACCCACACCTCCAGGTTAGTGGCACAGCACGATGCTTTAGAGATCATCCACTTGCAACTAACAATGGGCAAAACTGCAATTCAAATTGTAGCTTGCTACAGATCACCCACCATGTTCCAGGATCCCCATTCCGCGTTTCTGGAAACACTGGGAAACATAAAGGTCCTACCAAACACCCTAATTATTGGGTGATTTCAATGATCCAAACATTAACTGGGAGAACTACTGAAGTACTAACTCCCTTGCCCATCTTTTCCTAGGATTTATAAACTCAAACTCCCTGGTTCAACTGGTCAACACTCCCACCAGAGGTGACAACATATTGGACCTGGTCATCACCAGCATGGGCGACCAGTGTTCCACACCAGAGGTCAACCCCTCGCTGGTTAGATCTGACCATAAACAAATTACTTTGGATATCCATATTCCACCTCCACCCCCCAGACAAGAAAGCCACCATGAAAAACTTTTCAGAAGCAAACTTCACATTACTTAAGACCAAGGTGGACAGTTTCAGAGCCCCCATGCTGAAGGATAATACTGTCCAAGCTGCAAAATCCTTTACTAATGCATTCTACAGGCAGCTGCTCGAATGCATGGATCGTGCCATCCCAAGCAAAACCAAGACTCACTCATCCAAGAAAAGGAAACCAGTCTGGTGGACTCCTGCCATAAACAAACTATACAATAGGAGGAGGAAACTAGTACAGAAAAGAATAAAATCCCAAGAAGGGAAGACATCCCTGATCAGTATCAGCAAGAAACTACGATCCCTCATAAAATCATCTAAGGCAAGCTTTGAAAGAAAAATTGCCAAGGACTCCAAAGATAACCACAAGGAATTCTTTAGCTATGTCAAGAATCTAAGTGGCAATGCTCAGATCTGCTTGGAGTTAGTGCAGAATGACACAAAATATACTGAACCGACCGATATCGCCAACATCCTGGCAGACAGGTTTAGTGCAAACTTCACCCCCCTCTCACCCCCAAAAGGGCCCATAACCATACCAGAAGAATGTAGAGTCCCTGAAATCACAGACACTCAGTTTAAAACAGCCCTCTCCAAAGCCAAAAACACAGCATCAATGGGACCGGACAGTGTCCCAGGCTGCGTCATACACGAGCTCAAAGACAGACTAACCCCTCACCTAAACACACTGTTCAAACCCAGCCTCTCCATAGGCTACATACCCATAGAGTGGCGCACAGCAACGGTTATTCCGCTCCACAAAGGTGGAGCCACAACAGACCCCGGGAATTATCGCCCTATAAGCCTGACTGTCTTGGTCTACAAGGCTATGGGGCGCATCATCATGGAACTCAACAGAGAGATTGGGAACCTCCAAACACTGGACCCTACCCAGTTTGGCTTTAAGGGCAGATCATGCCTCCTAAACCTGGTGGACTTCTTTGAGACCGTTCCCAAGGCTAAAAACGAGGGAAAGGTGGTACACACAGCCTACCTAGACCTTGCTAAGGCCTTCGACACCATTCCTCATTCTGGTATTATAGACAAGCTCACCAGCCTGAACATAAACCCCTACGTCACAAGATGGGTTGCCAACTGGCTCACTAATAGAACTCACATGGTGAGAGTTGCGGGAGCTAGGTCTGTCTCTAAACTGGTTACAAGTGGTGTTCCCTAGGGCTCAGTCCTAGGACCCCTCCTGTTCGGCATATACTTCTCAGAGGTACAGGCAAGCACAGGAGGACTGTGGCTGACCCAAGTTTGCAGACCGACTGCAAACTAGGGGCTATAATTGACTCTCCGGCAGACTTAGACATCCCCTTTGGAAAAAACAAAGTTCCTACAAACTGCCACATAGGTGGTAGTCCCCTAAATACGGAAGACATAATAAGGGATCTGGGGACCCAAGTAGATAGAAATCTCACCTTTGATAATCACATTGCCAAAGTGGTTAGAAAATCCTTCTGCGTGGCCCACCTAATCACAAAAGGATTCGCATCCAGATCAAAAGAGGTCATTGTGCCCCCTCTACTCATCATTCATCAGACCCATCTTAGAGTACAACGCCCCATTTGGGATGTACCTTACAAGACACCTGCAACAGCTGGAAAGACCACAGAAGTACCTCACCAAGAGGATCAGTGGCCTCAGATGCCCTATGCAGCTCGACTGAAAAAACTCCAGTTGCACTTGGTTGCATACCGTCTACTCAGAGGCGATCTCTGCCCGACATACAAGGCCATGTCCAACCCAGAATTGATGGACATGCTCCACCTAAAGAAAACCTTATCCCCATTAGCCACACGCCCTAGGGATCTAAACCTCACCACAACAATAAATAGGACGTGCTGGAGGGATTGATTCCTGTCCCAGAGACTTCCCATGCTTTTGAACAAGATCCCAATCTACGTTAGGCAGAGCTCCTCACTAACACTCTTTAAAAGAAACCTTGATGAATGGATGGGAAACAAAGTTTACCTCGGGGATCACTTCAGTGGCTCTGCTCGACAGAGGCACAGGGGAACTAATCTAAGGGGGTGGTGAAAGCCAACACATTCTAGCTAGGCTTATAAATGCCTTCAGGCAGATAGCCTAGTACCCACCTATGAACCTATGTTTGTAAAAAGGGTTCTAACTTGTCTGGGGTACACCATAAACGAAAGGAAATCACAACTGGTACCCTGTCAACAAACTACATTCCTTGGAGCAAGCTTGAATACACCTTCCCAGATGGCTTACCTCACGCCAGAAAAGCAAATTCATTTGGTAACCTATTTCAAACAAGTGGCCACAAAAACCCTGCTATCTGCAAGACAAATACTGCAAGACTTGGGGTTTATGGCCTCCTGCATTCTTCTAATTCCATATGCAAGACTGCATACGAGTAAACTGCAGTGGTATCTAAAAAGCCTATGGAGTCAACATTCTCACAGCCTGGAAACAGTGATTCCTATCATACCTTGCCTATGCCTAGCGTTCCTCTGGTGGGCAGAGGCCTGCCACCAAAACAAGGGACTACCATTCACACTACCCCCTGCCGCCCAAACCCTAACAACAGATGCATCAGACTATACATGGGGGGCTCACCTGGCAGGGAAGTGCATTCAGGGCAAATGGAACCCAAGTCAAATGCATCTACATATCAGTCGAAAAGAAATGTTAGCTGTACAGAATGCTCTGACAGCCTTCAAGGACTACATTCTTTCAGGACAACTAATGGTAAAGACAGGACAACACCACAGTTATGTGGTACATAAACAAGCAGGGGGGGTACACATTCCTACCCCCTCTGCAGACTAGCCATGGCATTGTGGAACACTGCCTTGAGCTACCAAGTGCACCTACAAGCTCAATTCCTGCCAGGAAAATTAAGTATACTGGCAGACGGACTAAGCAGAAACCTCATGGACCCACAAGAGTGGAAACTGGAACCAAGGATTTTCAACATGTTGACAAGCGAATGGGGGAGCCCAGACATAAATCTATTTGCCTCCCCCCAGAACTACCAGTTGGACAAGTTTTGCACAAGGACTCCCCACAAACAAACCTGGAAAGTGGATGCTCTGTCCTTCAGCTGGAAAAACCTGTCAGTCTACGCCTTCCCTCCGCTGCTTCTGCTGTCCAAAGTTCTACTAAAAGTCAAACAGGACAAACCAAGGATGATCTTGATTGCTCCAGACTGGCCGCGCCAACACTGTTTACCCTGTCCTGCGCAGTGTGTCGCAGTTATCTCCATGGCACCTGGCACAGACCCCTTCCCTGCTGTCTCAGCAGGAGAACCAAATTCTGCACCCTCAGCTTTCAACATTGAACCTTGCAGCCTGGCTAATCACTTACATTCACCCTTATCATCCCTCAGCAAACCTGTGATGGATGTCATCTTAGAGGCAAGACGACCTAGTACTAGAAATTATTATGCTGAAAATGGAAAATATTCTGTGCCTAGAACCAATCTCAAGGGATGAGCACAGCAGCGCCCAATTTACTTCAGATTTTGCAATACTTAACTGAGATGCTTCACAAGTGCCTGTCTTTTTCCCTCCATTAAAATTCATGCCTCAGCCATTTCAGCTCATTATAACACAGAACCTCCCCTCTTCTCTTATCCTCTGCTCAAGCAGTACCTCAGAGGGGCCAAAAACTTTAGACCACCCAGGAGAGCTCTGACCCCTTCCTGGGACCTTAACTTTCTATTGGAAAAACTCACTCTACCTCCTTTTGAGCCAGCTGCTACTGCAGACTTAAAATTTATTTCTTGGAAAACAGATTTCCTTTTAGCAATCACTTCAGCTAGAAGGATATCTGAATTACAGGCCCTTATGGCAGTGGAGCCTTTCATCATCTTTCATGCGGACAGGGTGTCACTCAGGACCAATCCATCCTTCATGCCCAAAGTGGTATCCAGTGTGGCTCTTAATCAGTCCATTCATTTGCCAACCTTCTTTCCCAAGCCACAGAACAAAGGGGAACAGATTCTGCATTCCTTGGATATGCACAGACAACTTAGATTCTACTTAGACAGGACTAAACCTCGAAGAAAATCTGAACAACTGCTGGTAGCATTTGCTGCAGGGGCAGAGCGGAAGGCTATTTCAAAACAAAACATTTCTAAATGGATAAGCCATTGCATTCATTTCTGCTATAAGCACCATGGAAAACCTATACCCCAGGGTATCAGATCTCACTCCACCAGGGCTGCATCTACTTCTGCAGCCTTCCTCAGAGGTGTTCCTACCAGGGACATCGTTGAAGCTGCTACCTGGAGTTCTGTACATACTTTCACCAAGCATTATCATTTGCCAATTTTCTCTAAATCCAGAGCTGGCTTTGCAACTGCTGTCTTGCAGGGCCTTATAGCTGGCCCTAATGCTATATAAACTCCTCCTCCCAACCATAGCTTTGGGAATCTACCCAAATGTAATGACTGCAACTGTGAAACACTAAGAGCATAGTACAGTTGTGTACACTTTGTAGATGTTCGAGTGTATTCACTGTTGCAGTCCTTGTTACCCTCCCTCCAGCCCCCTAATTTCTTCTGGCTATACCTCTACTTTCCTTTACTATGCTTAAAAGCCTTTTTGGTGTATTTGCTTTTTGTTGGAGGTATACCTTTTGTGTTTTTATATTTATTTGCTCCCCACTGGGGGGGCACCTGACATCTGGGGCAAGAAAAACTGATGTAATGGCGTCGGCTGCATGTTTTATACCCCTGACGACCTGACGTCATGGAAGAAGGGACAGCAACCGACACAGGACCCAAGACTTTGTTAATCAGGACGACTGAGGGCAACCTGCAAGCAGATTACCCAAATGTAATGACTCCAACAGTGAGTACACTCGAACATCTACATTTATGGTAAGTGTACACAACTGTACTTTTCTACTACTACTTACTTATATGACTGTATTTCATAAATGTGAGTGAAGCTTTGCAGTTTCACATTTATTCACTAAGTTCCTTTTTGCTTGTTCATTTCCATCTCTCAATTCCAGATTCTGGTTCAGTTCCAAGGCAGTCCTGATTCTTCTGGTCAAATCATTTGCTTTTTTTCTGTGTCTCAGGCATTTTCCTGTGAAAAAAAGTAGAAAATGTTTCACTGGAAAAGTTTTTGCATGTGCTTTATCAGAAGAATGAGAAACAAGTCCCCTTTTGCCTGATGGTTCATTTTTTTTTGTTGGGCAAACTTTTGCATTTCCTTCTTAGCCTGTTCTGCATTAACAAATAACTTTGATCCTCCAGGGGAAAGAATTCTGAAGACAGCTGAATACAGGGGCTTGAATCTCACACCTGCCTGTCGACATTCTGATTGCTGGAATAAATTTGTTTCTCTTCTGCCTGGTGTACAGTGAATAAATCAATCTGATATCAGTTTTCACTTGATCCTTGTCTGTGAGCTTTGTTCTGTATCTTGGAACCGACTCTGACATTATTCCACCTCACTCCTTCCAAAAACTCTCAAGCTTGGCTTTACCCATAATACTCTTCTGAGGCTTACCTCCCATCCTGTTTGCCACTTTGTGCCAGACACATTCCTCTCCAGTCTGCTCTTGAGCTAGTGATTTTTCATTTCTGTGTTATCTTTCACTTTCTCTGTTAAATAGTATTTCTCTGGAACTTTATTCTTGCCCATCTCCTCTTCTGTCAACTTTTCTGGCATATTTTTTTTCTTTCTGGTCTACCATTGTTGGTAGCTGCCTTTCGCTTTCTTAACATTTTCGGTAGTTCTTTCATACCCTTGTTGGTATGGCTTTCTACTTTAACAAAAAAAAAAACAAACAAAAAAAATAAATAAAAAGGAACAAAAAAAGTGTGTGTATGCGAGAGTGAATTTGACATGGCGGAAAAGACTAAGGCCACTTTTGGCTTCAAGAGATGCCAGAAGTGTGACCGTGAACTACCAAATTCTGATGGAGATGACTTGTGTTTTACTGCTTGGGCCCCTTTCACCTTCAGGAAGATTGTGCCTCCTGTCATGGCTTTAGCCACCTCCCGTCTTAGAGAGGAAAAATAAGTTAAATTTAAAAGGACTGATAAAGACCAGCTTTGATGAGGCCATACATGGAATTTCCAAGATGGATATTAGTTCCCCGTCTTCCTCCTCCAGACATGAGGCTTCAGAAAAGAGAAGCCGCTCTGTTCCAATACATTCATTGGAACTGCTTGTTAAAAAGATCAAGTCTTCCACTGTTCCTACAGTTTTAGCGGAACAGACTGAGACGTTGCAATCTTTGGTGCTGTCAGTGCCAACCTCTGCACTGAAACTTCCGGCACCTACTACTTCCTTAACTCAGACTTCTACCTCCTCTGTTCCACTGATCTCGGAACTAAAGGAATTTTCCTTCAATCTACTCCCCAAGAATTGACCCTTTTTAGACCGACCACCAAGTCTGTTCTTGCATAGACCGCAGTCCCTGTCAGTCTGTTAGGTCTGTTCCACCAAGAGCCTCACAGAGACCAATGTTTTGACAGTGAGGGGATTAGTTACTTCCTTGGTTCCTAGCATTTCTGACTCTGGAACCTTACACGTCCCTCACCTGATTCTTCTTCCTCCTTTGACTCCAACTGAGCGTTTGGAGTTCCTGGTTCCGATGCCATTGAGAGCCTTGTCTGTAGCACTGATGACTACCCTGTGCTCTTTGGTTCTCTTGGAACTGGACACTGTCGTGGTTGCAGCTTCGTTGTTTGTTCCGGGAGTATGGATTGACGCCAGTTCTTTCAGAGCCATCCATGCTTCTCGGGGCTTCGGCACATGTAAATTTGACTCCAGCTTCTGGTTCAGGAGCGGTTATTTCTGTTCCGGATGGGAATGCGATTTCGAAGGAGTCTGTTTCGATTCTGGGCTCACATTCCTCTGGAGGGGCGCCTGCTTTCCAGGGCATGGAGAGGGCCTTGACCTCTATGGGCTCACAGTTAAGTCCTCTGTCGTTTGAACAACACCTCTGTCCTTCCTCTCGCCCTGAGCTATCACCAGCCTCTGACCCGGGATAGAGGGCACAGGATACAACCTGGCCAGTCCCACCAAGGAGCTGCCCCGGAAGAGAAAGTGTAAGAGGAAGCACTTGGACTTCCCTGAAGAGTCTTGCACTGAAGATACTGACTTTGATGAAGGGAAAGGTTCCCCAAAGTCACCCCCAGAAGATGTCTCTTTTGGTGACATTCTGGAGATCCTTAAACAGAGGGGTGGCTGGATGGCTGGACTTCCCAACAACCTTCCTCAGGAGAGTCAGTATACCTAGAGGCTGTCCATGCTCGACTGTCTACAGCTTGGATCTCTGTCTGCTGATGATCTAATTAAGCTGATCGCTCAGTGGGCTTGGAAGAGTCATGTTGTCATCGAACCAGTCCCTAAAAGACCAGATCGTATACTGTCAGCCCCCGTGGATCAGCAGCATTGGGCTAAAGGCGTGCCAGTGGATGCCATGGTGATTGTGGCAGCCACCAAAAAGGAACTTGCTGATGAAAGCCCTACTATCCATCCTCCTAATAAGGGGTCTAGGATGATGGATAGATTCGGAAAGCATGTATAAGCTTCTTTGGCCTTCATGTTTAGATCCTTGTACTTTATGGCACATTTCACCAGGCTTCAAAGTCTGATAAGAGCTGTCAGACACTCTAATGGGAACCGTAGCTTTGGGGGTTCAGAATAAAGTAGCTTCCCATCTGGCAACCCTTGATCCCATCTGTAATTTGTCCATGAGGCTAATTGCACACGCAGCCAAAGGGAAGAAAAGGGCAGTGGGGTCTGGCATAGCTCTGAGGAGATGCGTCTGGATGCTCTTATGTGAGTTTGCAGAGCCATTTAAGTCTTCCTTCGTCAATGCTCCTTTTGACAGAACATCCCTTTTTGGCCCCAAAGTTAGAGACCTTTGCCAGATGTGAGAAAGATGGGAAGACACTTTCTGCTGTGCAAGTACGCTTTTCCACTCCTCAATGGCCAAATTCAAGGAACCAGAGGAGTGGCAAGCTGTGGATCAAAATGTCCCAAGGGCCTTTCCAGGACTCACGTGGCAGCAATTCCCTAAAGGGCAGAAGGGGCAAATAATGGACGATGCTGTGCTAGAGGCAGAGGTTGCCTGCAAAATAAGGGTTCCAGCGATTTTCCCTGACAATAGCTTTTAGCGTGCCTGAATGGAGGCCCGATTGCAGTCCTCTGGGCGTAGTCGGGAGTCTACTTTCCCTGCACCTACCTGCCTGGCTGTCCATAACAGACAGTTGGGTGCAGAGGATCATAACCAGAGGTTACAATATTGCCTTCTCAAAACTACCCTAACAACCAAAGAGAATCCCAGATGTTCCACCCAGTCGCAGGTGCTGTTTGCATTTTACCTTAAATGAAGGCAAGACCCTTCTTCCTCTCTTTCAGTGGTATTTATTACACACATGTGGGAGCCTACTGGAAAGTACCAGGGAGACTCCCCGAACAAAGGAATGCATAAGCTTATATGCTGGTGATATTGCTGACAGCACAAAAATATAAACTAGACCAATTAAAATAGTACAAAAGACAATTAACCAATCAGTGGTTTACCCGCAGACTTGAAAGCAGTTCGCATTACTACATCTCTAGGCAGAGAAAGAAAATCGGATGCACTTCCATGTAAGGCACATTTCCTGCTATCAGTCTCTTGTTTTTCAGTACTTTTCCATTATTCACAGTTTACTCAATAGTTCGTAGTACAGAGTTCAAATCGATACATACAGGTTTTCACATACTCCATCTCCTTGAACACATGCTTTGACCATTCATATTCTACAATCCCCCATTTGATGCTGTGTAAGCATCACCATTTAGTCTATCATACATTTGCCCTAAATCTAACATAACCATGTGGCTAGTTCCTTCAACATTCACATATTTTTATTTATTCATCCATAACTGTAGGCATATAAAACTTTGGCACCTTTTTAGTAGTCTTAAAAGACATTAATTTCAAAATCAATGCTTTGATTAAAAACACAACAAGAAAAGAGCAATAAGAGCTAATACTGCGATTAATAGGATTAACTTTAAAAAGTCCACCCCCCCAACCTGAGAACAGGTTAGATGTTCATCGTGTTACACTGCTGCAGTCATTACACTTGGGTTATCCTGCCATCAGGCGGTTCCTCAGTCAGCCTGAGTTCCAAAGTCTTGGTCCGGCGTCGGTTGCTGTCGCCTCCTCCCTGATGCCAGTGCGACAGGGGTATATAAGATGCAGCCGACGCCATTTTCTTCAGTCTTTCTTATAGGGTTCATAGGTTAGTACTAGGCTAACTGCCCTTCTGGGCCATTTGAAGCCTAGCCAGTTACCCCATGTGAGAATCAAACCCTGCACCTTGTGTTTTTAAGGTAAACACCTTAACCATTATGTCATCCTCCCACCCCACTGGTTTCTTGCCACGCGGTGCCCGAAGCAAAAGCAGTTCGCAAGTGCTGGTTGGCCGTCTCCTGAGATTTTCATTCCGAATCCAGAACCGAAGTCTTCTACAAAGCTAAGTACCCCATTGGGGAAACTTTTTCTTGCCTCAGACCAATGTCAGTAAAAGTTAATAACTGTATTTCTTGTGGGAAGCAAATACCTCAAGGATTTTCATTCCTATTGTATCCCATGCCTAGGCCCAGACCACGAAGTCACTGGTTGTCTGTTTTGTGCTAGGTTTAACAAGCGCACTATTAAACGTCGGTTTGATTTTGCCCGACATTATTTTGGTAGAAAATTCAATTATACCATGCAGTCAGAACTTCCGACGACCGGAATACACAAAAAGCGCAAAGACAAGGATAGGCATCCGAGGCCTAAAACTGACGACGAAGCCTCTTCTAGGCCAGTCACCGGTTTTCTGGTTTTCAGCGAGGCACCTTCGCAACCCCTGATGACCGCTTCTGCAGAACTACAGGCTGCCTCTGACTCCCACGTGGAGATGGCTGGGCCTTCGGATGCACAAGTTATTCAGCCTACCGAGACTAACCTTTCAGAGGGATCCGGAGTAGCTGAGCAACCCACAGCTTCAGAGGGTGTCTTCAGACCTACTCAGTTAAGCATTAAACCCTCAGCTAAGTCTAAGCCTCCTTTAAAAACAAACAAATACAGCATTCTCCAGGACAGGCCTCCGTGCCTAAGAAACAAATGCTCAAAATGGCTGAAGACTTAATCACTCTGATCAGGGGGTGCCATCCCCCTCCTGATAAAAGGCCTAGACAGGATGCAGACTATTACTCATCTGACCAGCTGTCCATCTCTTCTGATTCATCCTCAGACCTAGGATACTCTTTTCCCCCTTATGAGGATTCTGATGCTGAGGAATCAGTTCCATCAGCCTCACCGCCCAAGGACTACTTCTTTGGGGAAACCCTACATACCATGAGGGAGCATTTCCACTGGGAAGGCCAGGATCACTCGGAATCCAAGAAAAAAGGCTCAGAGACTTCCTTTTATTACCTCAACACAGACACCTTGCTATTCCGCCAGTGTTAGATATTGTGGATTATGTGTATACTGAATCCAGCTTAAATCCTAATTCTTTACCTCCAGCCCCTGTTAAACCTGACAGATACTAGAGAGTCCCTGACTCACATAAATTTCTGTATAAAGGCCCTGTAGCTGACCCTGAAACTATTTCTTAGGGACCCAAAGGAGTTAAGGCCTCATCAGCCAAGAATCCAGTCCCCTCTGACAGAGATTCCAGAGCACTAGACAGATGGGGAAAGAAAGTATATACATCTGCAACTTTAGCAATGAGAGCCTTAAATTGCCAGTTTCACACTTCTACTACAATTGGCAAATGATCACCAAAAACAAATGGGTTCTCAACATTCTATTTCACGGTTACAGGTTCTACTTTCACACACTGCCAAGGTTAAAAAGAATGCCAAATATGCCACCAAATCAATGGGCAGAGGCTCAAAAACAAATTACAGCACTCATGGATATGAGAGCTATTCAAAAGGTACCATCACAGGAGCAAGGACAAGGATTTTACTCAAGACTTTTTGTGGTACCAAGAAAGGACAAAGCTTGGAGGCCCATTCTGGATCTTTCATCTCTAAACACTTACCTGGATGTTCCGAAAGTCAAAATGTTGACATTACAGCAGCTTCTCCCCATGCTGGGCAAGAAAGCTTGGCTCTTGACTTTGGACCTCAAGGGGGCATACCTGCATGTCCCTATCAGACAAAACTGCAGAAGATACCTCGTATTCATAGCTGGTTCAATGCACTACCAATTTTCTGCACTGCTCTTTGGCTTATCTACTGTGCCCAGGGTCTTCACAAAGTGCCTGGCACCAGTAATTGCATTTTGCAGACAGAAAGGAATTCAAATTTATCCGTACCTGGACGACTGCCTGATTCAAGCAGAGAGCAAGGACATTCTTCTAAAGCATCTGGCGTTTGTAAAAAAGTTACTAAGTTGCCTGGGGTACACAGTAAACGAAAAGAAATCAAAACTAGTGCCCTCACAAGACATTATATTCCTGGGTGCCAGCTTGAACACAACAGCCCAGATGGCTTATCTCACGCCAGACAAACAAAGACAACTGACTCAATACTTTCAATTGATGGCAACAAAGACCCAACTCCCTGCAAGAAAAATTCTGCAGGCCTTGGGTTACATGGCATCCTGCATACAAATAATTCCATATGCCAAACTGCATATGAGGAAACTACAATGGTACCTAAAGAATGTATGGTTTCAACACTGTCTAAGTTTGGAAACATTTATACCACTAATCCCATGCCTTCAACAGGAGTTTCAATGGTGGGCTCAAGCTTGTCACCTCAACAAGGGACAGCCTTTTACACAACCCACAGCCAGGCAAACACTGACAACAGATGCATCAGATTACGCCTGGGGGGCACACATGGCAGACAGATGTATTCAGGGCACGTGGCCCACAGAACAAAGGCATATTCACATCAATCAAAAAGAGATGCTAGCTGTACAAAATGCCCTTATAGCTTTCAAGGACCTGCTGCATCCAGGACAACTACTGATAAAGACAGACAACACCAGAGTTATGTGGTACATAAGCAAGGGGGCACTCACTCCTACCCCCTATGCAGACAAGCCATGACCTTGTGGAACACAGCTATAAACCTTCAAGTTCATCTGCAAGCACAATTCCTGCCAGGAGAGAAAAACACACTGGCAGACCACTTAAGCAGAAACATCATGGATCCCCACGAATAGGAATTAAATCCACAAATATTCAGAATGATAACACAGAAATGGTGGAGCCTGGACATAGATCTGTTTGCATCCCCAATAAACTGCCAGCTACAAAAATTCTGCACAAGGAGTTACCATCCACAAGCATGGAAAGTGGATGCCCTCTCATTCAGCTGGGAGAACCTACAAGTATACGCTTTCCCACCACTACCTCTCCTGCCAAAGGTACTCATAAAAGCCAGGCAAGAAGAGCCAAAGATGATCCCAATTGCACCAGACTGGCCACGCCAGCACTGGTACCCAATCTTAAGGATCTTAGCACAAGAACCACCCTGGATTTTGCCTCAAATCCCACATCTGCTGACTCAGCACAACAAACAAATACTACACAGCCAGCTAAAGACCTTAAACCTAGCTGAATGGAAGATTCCTTAGTCAAGCAAGCAATGCCTCTCCTCAAAGCTGTTATGGATGTCATTCTGGAGGCCAGAAGGCCAAGTACCAGGAAAGCCTATTCGGATAAATGGAGAGATTCTGTGCCTGGAACCAAGCTCACAGCCTTTACCCTCTTGTCCCAAACATTCCTCAAATACTACAATACTTAGATCCTGGACAAAGGCCTCTCCTTCTCATCCATCAAGATCCACACCTCTGCCATCTCTGCTCATTACAACACGGATCCACCAATTTTCTCTAATCCTCTGTTGAAACAGTATCTCAGAGGCACTAAAAACATAAGACCGCCCTCTAGAGCTACTCCAACTTGGGACCTCAACTTTGTTTTGGAAAAACTAACTTTACCTCCTTTTGAGTCAGCTAACACAGCAGAATTAAAATACATCTCTTGGAAAACTGCTCTGCTCCTGGCAATAACATCAGCACGAAGAGTTTCAGAATTACAGGCACTAATGGCAGTGGAACCTTTCCTCATTTTCCACCAGGACAGGGTGTCTTTAAGAACTAACCCTACGTTTATGCCAAAGGTGGTATCCAGTGTGGCTCTAAACCAATCTATTCACCTGCCAACTTTTTATCCTAAACCACAGAATAAAGGGGAGAGACTACTGCACTCTTTGGACATTCACAGGCAGTTACGCTTCTACTTGGACAAAACCAAAGCTTTCAGAAAAACTGAGCAATTATTGGTAGCATATGCTGCAGGAGCACAGGGAAAAGCCATTTCAAAACAGACTATTTCAAAATGGATAGGACATTGTATAAGTTTCTGCTACACATACCATGGAAAACCTGTACCTAGCAACATTAGATCTCACTCCACCAGGGCAACAGCCACTTCAACTGCCTACCTCAGGGGAGTACCTACCAAGGATATTTTGGATGCAGCAACTTGGAGTTCTGTACATACCTTCACCAAGCATTACCATCTGCCTCTATACTCTAAATCCAGAGCTGGCTTCGCCACTGCAGTACTGCAGGGCCTTATAGCCACCCTTCCTCAGCTTTGGGATTCTACCCAAGTGTAATGACTGCAGCAGTGTAACACGATGAACATAGTACAGTTTTGTACGTACCATAAATGTAGATGTTCGAGTGTATACACTGCTGCAGTCCAGGTTACCCTCCCTCCTTCCCCTCTTACTGGCTGGTACGTACCTGTGTGTTCTACCCTTACTACCTATGGGGAGTATTTGCTGGTAGCTGTAAGTTGTTTTTTGCTTTTCTTATGTATGTTTTATTAGCAGTTGGAATTGTCTACCTATTTGGAGGCACCTGACATTTGGGACAACTGATGAAAATGACGTCGGATGCATCTTATATACCCCTGTCGCACTGACGTCAGGGAGGAGGCGACAGCAACCGACGCTGGACCAAGACTTTGGAACTGAGGCCGACTGGGGGAACCGCCTGACGGCAGGATAACCCAAGTGTAATTACTGCAGCAGTGTATACACTCGAACATCTACATTTATGGTAGGAACGAAACTTTACTTTAGCCATGCCCACGTTGAGTTATCGGCCTCCTTGGCCTTAGAGAGTTCGCACTCCTCCTGGATTAAAACGTAAGTTCCTCCTTTCGCCGCTAGGGTGAAATCGAGAGCCATACGGTTTTGGAGGACTACAGCTCTCATGGCAGTCTGTTCATCAGTCACTAGTTCTAAGGCAGAAAATGTGGCATTGCTTAATAATTCAAGCAATTTAGACAGTTTTCTCAGTTCCCGGATTGATTTTGCTGCTCCGTATGCTGGAATTATACCAGCCCATGATATGACATCATCACCCAAGTCCATATGAGATAGTCCTTTGGTGCCAGCACGAGCTAAATCATGATGACAAATCCATGATGCATCAATTTGGCCTAACGGATTGGTAGGCTTTTTAACCTCTTGCACGTTCCGAATGTTTCCTTGAGGTAAGGCAGATGTATGTCGGATGGCTGGGACTAGATAACCTAAGAAACAGCTACCAGACCATTTTTCTGGTAGCCATTTATAGGCCTTTCTTCCGCATATAAAATAACAGTCTTGCACCCGGGTGGTAACATTTGAAGAATTGTCACTGCCCGTAGTTATGCCATGGAATATGGCAAGAAATACGATATTGCGAGAACCAAATAACGAAGCGTTTCTCAATATCAGCTGAATGGCATCAAATGAAACTCGACAGCCCGAGGCTAGGCATTTTCCTTCTGTATAATTGCACTGGTATTCGATTGTTGTGTTGCAGATACTTTGTCCCATTTTTCGAATGCAGTGATGTTGACTTGAGTAATTCTGTCGGAAACAGAGTGCCATTGCAACAGAGAGAAGGTTGTAATGCAATAGATTTATTGGATGCAATGTTAGCAGTGTTGTCAAATAGACTAGTCCATGTATCAATGATACTTAGTGGAGCCGCAGCCAATGACAATCCCCCATGTACGGAGGGAATGGAAGTGCAGATCCAGAAGTTAGAGACGTTGAATGTAGAAGCATAAACATATTTGATGGCTTGATAGGTGTTGAAAGGTGGGTACCAAATGGCTTGCTTGGTGTGATGCATCGATGGAGCAGGAAATAAAAATGGCCACAGCAAAAATAATAGTACAAGAATGACCACCAAAATGATTGTCCAATATTTTTGTGGAAATGGTCGAGTGTGTGTAGTGTCAGAAGTTTGGAGTTTTCCATAAGGGTAAATATTAGGCATTGTCAGGTACTGGGACAGTTCTACTGCGAGTACGAGTAGCAATGAGAGGAGAATCTGGAGTTGGAAAAGGTAAAGGCTGTTGCTCTTCAGACGGCACAACTTTTTTGACGTGTGAAATTTGGATCCAAGTTGTAGATCCAAGTTGTAGATCCCTGCAGTCGCACAGTAGATGACGTAGTTAGAAGAACCAGGAAAGGCCCCTTCCAGCACGGCTGGAGCTCTGTTTTCCTAGAGAAGGATTTAACGTAGACCCAATCCCCTGGTTGCAAAGCAGATGCTAGAAAAGGATCAGGAAGATGTTGAGCAACTGCTATTTGTCGGTGGTGAAACTGTAAGAAAGGAACAAGAGATTTGCAATACAAAAGAATATCATTATCAAATGCATCATATTCAGGAAAAGGTGGTGGTGGTGTCATGGGCATACGCAAAGGGCGACCCATGAGAATTTCATGTGGAGAAAGACCCTTAGTAGGATGCGGTTGTGACCGCATAGAAAGTAAGGCTAGTGGTAAGGCCTGTACCCACGTTAGGCCTGTTTCTGAAGCGACTTTAGCAAGTCTGGTTTTCAAGGTCTGGTTCATATGTTCAATAATACCTGATGCCTGTGGTCTGTATGGACAATGAAATTTCAAAGTAATGCCTAACATTGTACACAATGAATCAACTAACTTAACAGTAAAATGTGTCCCTTGGTCAGAATATATTTGACAAGGAACACCAAAACGAGGTATCAATTCATAACACAATTTTTTTGCAACTGAAATAGCATCCTTTTTAGCACATGGGTAGGCTTCTAACCACCCCGACAAAATATCAACAATAGTCGAAACATATTTAAAACGAGCACAAGGTGCAAGTTCAATAAAGTCTCATTGTAAGGCACAAAACGGTCCCATTAGTTTTGGCACAGGTTGAGCGGGAGCCAGAGTGCCCTTTGAAATGTTATGCTGTAAACAAATGGAGCACGTGCTCAGAAAATGTTGCACAGAAGCAGAAAGTCCTGGGGCAAACCAATCCTTCTGGATTTGTTTGATCAATGCTTGTACCCCTACATGAGCTGGCAAATGATACCCTTTTATAAGAGAATTTAACATGGATGTGGGGCAAATTAATCTGCCATCAGGGTGCTGCCATATTGAATCAGAGCGTTGGAAACAGTTATGGGCCAGCCATGTTTTTCTTTCTGATTCCGATGCTTGTTTGTAAAGCTTTCAATTCAGTAGTGTCAAAAGTAACTGTTTGTAAAATAGGCTGCAGAAGTTTTCCCTGAACAGTATTTGAAAGAGCAGCCAGCTTGGCAGCCCAGTCAACTAAATTATTTCCCTTAGCTACTAGGGAGTCGTTAGACTGGTGAGCTGCACACTTGACAACAGCAATTGTGGAAGGTAATAATAAATCCTGCAAGAGGTGATCAATATACAGGTAATTTTTAATTGGTGCCCCAGAGGATGTCAAAACCCCTTTCTTTCCATAGGGTACCAAAATTATGAACAACACCATGAGCATAACCTGAATCAGTATAAATAGTAACAGATTTGTCTTTGCCCATTTTACGTGCATGTGAAAGTGCCACTAATTCTGCAGCTTGTGCAGAAGTGCAAGGTGGTAATTGTCCAGTTTGTAAAGCCTCATATGGCGAGCAGACTGACCATGCAGCCTGAAGTTCGCCAAAATTATTTCGTAAACAGGATCCATCTACAAAAAGAACTAAATCAGGATTAAGCAAAGGAACATCTTGCAAATCTAATCTGGGAGACAGAACAGTGTTAACTATAAGTATGCAGTCATGTGGTTCGCCCTCATCACTAGTTGGAATTAATGAAGCAGGGTTTAGTGGTGGGCAACGTGTAATTTGAATAGCGGGATTACTTAATAAACTTGACTCATATTTAGTGAGGCGAGCATTAGAAAGATATTGAGTCTTTGTTTTTAAAAGTAATGCTTGTACCGCATGAGGTACTGCTAATATAGTGTCATGTCCTAATGTCAATGGTGCTGCCATATCTATCAAAACAGCAGCGGCTGCCACTGTTCGTAAACAGGATGGGTAGCCAGAAGCAACAAGGTCTGAGTACTGTAATATGCTATAGGTCGATAGACTCCTGTGCGCGCTTTCGCCAGCAGGCCCAGAGCAGTTTTATTTCTTTCACAACAGAAGAAAACAAAATAGTCCGGGAGCCCCAGGGCAGGTGGGTTAATCAATGCTGTTTTAATAGCCTGAAAGGCGTTGTCATGTTCAGGGGACCAAGGCAGTGGGTCTGTGACCTCCTTTTTTAGAAGCTGTAACAGAGGGGCCGAAATTTCTGAACAATTGGGCAGCCATTGTCTACAGTAACCTGCTAGGCCGAGGAATCCCCTGAGTTGCAGGGTGGGGAACAGTCTGAATGGAGGTGATTCTGCTTGGAAGTATTTGACGTGAACCTATAGAAATGATGTGTCCCAGATATTGTACGTTTTCTTGAGCAAACTGCAATTTAGATTTATTTACCTTAAAACCTCGTTCGGCAAAAAATCTTAAAACTAGAAGTGAGTCCTCTATACAAGACTGGGTATCTTGTGAAGCGGTAAGAATATCATCTACATACTGAACCAATACTGAATGTGGTGGTAATTGTAAATCCTGCAGTTGTCTGTGCATCTCTCTGGAAAACAAGGTTGGAGATTCTACATACCCTTGGGGTAGTCTGGTCCAAGTATACTGTTGGTCTTTATAAGTGAATGCAAACAAATACTGACTATCTGCATGTACTGGAATAGAGAAGAAAGCTGATGAAATATCTATAACTGTAAAACAACGTGCTATAGGTGGGATACAGCTTAAAATTGTAGCTGGGTTTGGTACAATTGGGAAAACGGGCAAGACAGCTTTATTGACTTCTCGCAAGTCTTGCACAAATCTGTAAGCTTGTTTACCAGGTTTCTTTACTGGTAGAATTGGGGTATTACATGGACTTGTAGGTACTATATTTCCTTGTTGTACCAGGGCAGAAATGACGGGGGCAATACCAGATGTGGCCTGTGCCGTCAAAGGGTACTCTGGTACCCGAGGTAACTTTGCTCCAGGTTTTAAGGTTATTTTAACAGGAGTGGCTGAAATTAGAAACCCAACATCATTATCATGAGTGGTCCACAGATAAGAGGGTAATGAGGTTAAATGCTTATTCTTATCGAGGTCGGACTGTATACACATTTTTTGCAGAATGATGTTTTCATCTAAAGTAGCCAAAATACTATCTTGTTTGTCTGAAGATGCTTGTAAATCTACTCCTTCAGCGGTACAGAAAATATTTGCTCCTATCTTACAGAGCAAATCTCTTCCCAATAAATTTAAAGGTGCTGAGGGTCATGCTAAAAATGCATGATTGTCTTGCAAAGGTCCCAAAGTTAATGGGACTGGGATGGTTTCAGAATATTCAGTAGGAATGCCAGAGACACCTACCCCTCTAGTTACGTTTTTGGAGAGGGGGACATTTATTGCTGCTTCGCTGGCTAACATAGATTTGGATGCTCCAGTATTAATCAAGAAGGGGTGCGGTTTATTTTTGACAAGTAACATAACATGTGGTCCGTCTTGATCCACAGGTATGAAAGGGCACAACTGCTGTTGTCCTTATTCAGGGAAACTTCATTGTGATGACTGCCGATTGGATGGAGTCCAGTTAGAATTCCACTGAGGTGACGTATCAGTGGATGGGGCAGGTTGCCCAGCCAGATATGGACATTCATTTCTCCAGTGGCCTACTTGGCCGCAATTGAAACACTCAGTTTGATTTTGGGGTGTAGCTGATCGATCTTCCTGCCAGTTTTGTCTATTATGGTTTCCAGCCCCTTGGCGTCCACCTCTCTCTCTTCCCCGTCCTCCCCGAAGGCAGTGCACAACTGAATCTGTGCTTTAACCAATTTCTCTTGTAAGTCTTTTTTTCCCCTGTGCTAAGTGGTCGGAGAGATATTGCACTTGTGTAACTAATTCGTGCAATCCAAGACTAGGCCAGTTTAAACACACTTCCTTTAGCTTATCCTGTACTTGTGGGCATAACCCATCTACAAAAGCAGCCGACAATCCACTTTGTGCCAGCCCTTCAGTGGGTTTGAGGTACCCAGAATAAGCCTCAAAGGCTTCAGTGAGACGATTTAAATACTTGCCCAAAGGTTCGTCTTCTTTTTGAAGAACTGACTTGATTTTGGACCAGTTGGGTGTGGGTGGAACTATTATTGTGATAGCATCTACTATACGCTGTCTAAGCGCTTCAAACCCATTATCTCTGTGTGCATCATGTTTTGGAATCTGAGTAGGGACATTGGCGTGGTCACAAGTCCGTTTCATCAGATCAGCTGGTATGGCGTACTGAAGAACTGCCTTAACTTCTTCTATCATAGGATTCTGTAAACAAATATGTCCTGCCAGCATGCGCTGGAACTTAGCTGGATTAGTATGAAAAGGCGGTAACTATTTAGTAATGGCTTGAAAATCAACCGCCGACCATGCCCTAGGTACTACAACGGTCGGTGGTTCCTGTGCACTTCTAGCATGAGCTGGGTTAGGTACCTCCCTCAAAGGTAACAATCTGTCATCGTCTGACAACTCCAACCCTGAATCTGGATTAAATTTATCTGGTCCAGAATACCCATCCCCACTGTCAGTTATAGCGGTGAATTGACCAAAATGCCTTAGTCGGTGTAAATGTCGTTTTCTTTTACCTTTGTAGTAGGGTTTAGCTTTAAAGTACATTACAGCCTTTGCTTCTTTGAGTCTTACTATGAGTTTTTGGTCCCTTTTTTCTATCGCTTGTGTCTGTATCTGAGTCACTAGAGTGACTGTCCACTGCTCGTTCTCTTTCTTTAGGGATGGGGTCTTTAGTGGTGGAATCTGGCTGCTGTGCTTCCGCTCCTTGTTGAGCGAGGGGGGGCTGATCCTACGGGGGTGCAATCGGTGGTGCAGGGGAGCCAAATGTTATCGTCTTCCGACGCTTCAGATGTTAATCGTGTTACCCTGCTGCAGTCATCACACTTGGGTTATCCTGTCGTCAGGCGGTCCCGCAGTTGGCTGGAATTCCAAAGTCTTGGTCCGGCGTCGGTTGCTGTCGCTTCTTCCCTGACGTCAGTGCACCAGGGGTATATATAATGCAACTGACACCATTTTCTTCAGTCTTTCTTGCCACGCGGTGCCCGAAGCAGAAGCAGTTCCGGCCGACTCCTGAGATTTTCGAATTCGAATTTCAGACCGAAGTCTTCTATAAAGCTAAGTACCCCGTTGGGGAAACTTTTCTTGCCTCTGACCGATGTCAGAAAAAGTTAACAACTGTATTTCTTGTGGGAAGCAAATACCTCATAAGGATTTTCATTCTTCTTGCATACCTTGCCTAGGCCCAGACCACGAAGTCACTAGTTGTCAGGTTTAATAAGCGTACTATTAAAAGACGCTTTGATTTCGCACAACACTACTTTGGTAGAAAATTTAACTACACTATGCCGTCGGAGCAACGTGCCAGCGTGCACAAAAAACACTAGGATAAGGACAGACAGCCCAGGCCTAAGCCAGATTCAGAGGCCTCGGCTGGTCTGGTCTCCGGTTCTCGGGTCCTCAGTGAGGTTCCGACGCAGCCCCTGACTACCGCAGATCTGGAACCAGAGACCGCTTCGGAACTTTTGGTGGAATGTACCAGGCCGACGCAGCCATTTTGTTCAGGCCCTACCGCCAACATTGCTGAAAAAGATGTCGGTGCTGCAGAAACACCTTTGGTTTCTGAAGGCGTTTTCAGACCGACGACGCTCACCATTAAAACGTATCCTAAGACGAAGACTCCTATTAGACCTAAAAGGACTGCACTTCAGTCCCCTGTTCAAGGCCCCATACCTAAGAAACAGATGCTCAAAATGGTGGAAGATTTGATCTTTTTAATCAGGGGTTCTCAGCCCCCTCCTGACAAAAGGCCTAGACAAGAGGAAGATTATACATCCTCTGAACAAGTGTCCATTTCTTCAGACTCCTCTGAAGACCAAGATTACTCCTTCTCCCCTTATGAAGATTCTGATGCTGAGGATTCCATTCCCTCAGCTTCTCCTCCTGAAGACTACTCCTTTGGGGAAACTTTACACACTATGAGGGAACATTTTCACTGGGAAAGTCAGGACTACTCTGACTCGAAGAAAAGGCTCAGAGAGTTTCTTTTGCTCCCCCAGCACAGACCACTTGCCATCCCACCAGTTTTAGACATTGTGGATGATGTTTACTTAGAATCCAGTTTGAACCCAGACTCTCTACCTCCTGCTCCGGCCAAGCCTGACAGATACTATAGAGTGCCTGATTCCCACAAATTTCTTTATAAAAGCCCTGTTGCTGACCCAGAGACAATCTCCCAGGGTCCCAAAGGGGCTAAGGCTTCTATGGCTAAAAATCCTGTACCCTCTGAGAGGGATTCAAGAGCACTAGACAGGTGGGGGAAAAAGGTTTACACCTCAGCCACTCTAGCTATGAGGGCACTAAATTGCCAATTTCACATGCTAAGGTATCAGCAATTTCTAATCTCTCAGTTAAAGCAAAAAATTACCACTCTCCCTCAACAGCCTGAATTGAAAGAAATGCAGGATTTGTTGCATGCAACTGAACAGGTGGGCAAACATACCTTACAATGTGGGTTTGATTCTTTGGAGGCCTCCTGCAGAGCAGCTGTCACTGGGTCTGTTATACGTAGGCATGCTTGGTTAAAGGAACAAACTCTGCCTGACCATGTTAAAGCAAAGCTTCTAGATGCTCCCTTACAGCAGGATGTTCTTTTTGGAGTTAAAGCAGAAGTAGTATTAAAGAAAATGGAGGATAAGGCAAAATCTATGCAGACAGTCAAAGATTTCCTACAGGTACAGCCCCCTCGCTTCAGCAGAAACTGGCCAACAAAAAATTGGTCCTTTCCAGCTACTGACAGACCACAGAGGGGTAAATACAGATGTCCAAGAGGCAGAGGACAACCACAAGCCCAGTACAAACCTCACCAATGGGGCACTGCAACACATAAGGGAGGAGAAGACAGGTCCCAATCTACCAGAAGGCAAACTCAATGACTTGCACCTCATCCAGCCAAGCAACACTCTCTTGGCAGCCCCCTTGGGAGGAAAACTCGCACTTTTTTCAGACAACTGGCACATTGTCACAAAGGACAAATGGATCCTAGACATAATTTTACGAGGATACAGATTCCATTTTCACACCTTGCCAATGAAAAGAGGAATGCCAAACCTGCCACAAAATCAATGGGCAGAGGCACAAAAACAAATTACAGCCCTCATGGACATGAGAGCCATTCAACTGGTACCTACTTGAGAGCAAGGTCAAGGATTTTACTAAAGACTCTAGTGCCCAGAAAGGACAATGCCTGGAGACCAATTCTGGACCTTTCAATTCTAAACACCTTCTTACAAGTACCCAAATTCAAGATGCTAACACTACAGCAGCTTCTTCCCATGTTGGGCAAGGAAGCATGGCTAGTAACGTTGGACCTCAAGGAGGCATACCTGCATGTCCCTATCAGACAGAGTTGCAGAAGATACCTCCATTTCATTGCAGGTTCAACCCATTACCAATTCTCTGCACTGCCCTTTGGCTTATCTACTGCGCCCAGAGTCTTCACAAAATGCCTGGCACCAGTAATTGCATACTGCAGACAAAGAGGAATTTCAAATATACCCACACCTGGACGACTTCCTCATCCAAGCAGAAAACAAGGACATTCTCTTACATCATCTGGCTTTTGTAAAACATCTACTGCATTGCATGGGGTACACAGTAAATGAAAAGAAGTCAAAACTAGTACCCTCACAAAATGACATTCCTGGGTGCTAGCTTGAATACAACGGCCCAGAAGGCTTATCTGATGCCAGACAAACAACTACAACTGACTCAATATTTCAAAACAATGGCAACAAAGACCCAATTAACTGCAAGAAAAATTCTGCAGGCCTTGGGCTTCATGGCATCTTGCATACTACTAATACCATTTGCAAAGCTGCATATGAGGAAATTACAGTGGTACCTAAAAAGCATATGGTCTCAACACAGCCACAGCTTGGACACAATGATATCTCTCATTCCCTGCCTACAACAGGAGTTTCTATGGTGGTCACAGGCATGTCACCTCAACAAGGGTCAGCCTTTCACCTTGCCCCTAGCCAGGCAAACTATCACAACAGATGCATCAGACTACGCCTGGGGGGCACACATGGCAGGACAGTGCGTTCAAGACGTATGGACTGCAGATCAAAGGAATCTGCACATCAATTAAAAAGAGATGCTTGCTGTACAGAAAGCTCTGACAGCCTTCAAGAATCTATTACATCCAGGACAACTTACGATAAATACGGACAACACCACAGTAATGTGGTACATAAACAAACAAGGGGGTACTCACTCCTACCCTCTATGCAGGCAAGCAATGACCTTATGGAACACAGCTCTGGCTTACCAAGTTCAGTTACAAGCTCAATTCCTGCCAGGAAAGAAGAACACATTGGCAGACGACCTCAGCAGAAACATCATGGATCCCCACGAGTGGAAACTAGATCCACAAGTATTTACAATGATAACTCAAAAATGGGGCCTTCCAGACATGGACCTGTTTGCCAGTCCTCAAAACTATCAACTAACAAAATTTTGTACAAGGACACTTCACCATCAAGCTTGGAAAGTGGGCGCACTCTCTTTCAGTTGGAAAAACCTGACAGTATATGCCTTTCCTCCATTGCCTCTCCTCACAAAGGTGCTTCTGAAAGTCAAAAAGGAGAGACCACGACTGATTCTCATAGCCCTAGACTGGCCACGCCAGCACTGGTACCCACTATTGAGGAATATGGCCCAGGGCCCACCTTGGATCTTACCACAAATTACCCATTTGCTCACACAGCAAAACAATCAGATTCTTCACAGCCAGCTCAAAACCTTAAATCTGGCTGCATGGCAAATCACCTAAGCATCCAGCCAGCTCCTCTTTCCCAAGCAGTTATGGATGTTATTCTGTAAGCTTGGAGGCCAAGCACCAGGAAGGCTTATTCGGACAAATGGAAAAGGTTTTGTGCCTTGAACCAAACTAAAGGCCAAGACGCATTTCAGCCTCACATGCCTCACATCCTTCAGTATTTAACTGAGATGTTGCACAAAGGACTTTCTTTCTCCTCCATTAAAATCCATGCTTCAGCTATTTCAGCCCAATACAACACGGATCCACCCTTATTTTCGCATCCACTTCTAAGGCAGTTCCTCCCCCCCCCCGGAGAGCACCTACACCAACATGGGACCTCAGTTTTGTTCTGGAAAAACTAACGCTACCTCCCTTTGAACCAGCTTTTTCCTGCAGATCTTCAGTTCCTATCATGGAAGACTGTTCTGCTGCTAGCAATAACCTCAGCTAGAAGAGTCTCAGAGCTGCAGGCACTAATGGCAGTGGAACCTTTCCTCATTTTTCGTCAAGACAGAGTTTCTCTACGAACTAATCCTTCCTTTATGCCTAAGGTGGTTTCCAGTGTGGCTTTAAATCAAACCATCCACTTACCCACCTTCTTCCCAAATCCACAGAACAAAGGTGAGAGACTCCTGCATTCCTTGGACATTCACAGGCAACTTCGTTACTACTTGGACAAAACTAAGGCTTTCAGAAAATCTGACCAGCTCTTTGTATCCTATGCTACAGCTTCACAGGGGAAGGCTATATCAAAACAAACCATTTCCAAATGGATAGGACATTGCATACGTTTCTGCTATACCCATCATGGGAAACCAGTTCCTGTTACCATTAGGTCCCACTCTACCAGGGCAACAGCTACATCAACAGCCTTTCTCAGGGGGGTTCCAACCAAGGAGATTTTGGAAGCTGCAACTTGGAGTTCAGTACACATCTTTACCAAACACCATCGTTTACCACTTTACTCTAAGACTAGGGCGGGCTTCGCCACGGCCTTCTAGCCTCTAACCCTCTATGATTCCTCCACCCATCCTTAGCTTTGGGATTCAACCCAAGTGTGTTGACTGCAGCAGGGTAGCACGATGAACATAGTACAGTTTTGTACCTACCATAAATGTAGATGTTCGAGTGTACACCCTGCTGCAGTCCAGGTTACCCTCCCTCCATCCCCTCTGATCTAATTGGCTAAATCTCTGCAATGCCTTCCTGATGAATTTGCTTATAGCTGGAGGGATTTTGTGTTTGTGTAAAATTTACTCAATTTGGTACTAATTACTGACCACCTTTATGGGGGCACCTGACATCTGGGGCAAGAAAAACTGAAGAAAATGGCGTCGGTTGCATTATATATACCCCTGGCGCACTGACGTCAGGGAAGAAGCGACAGCAACCAATGCCGGACCAAGACTTTGGAATTCCGGCCGACTGCGGGACCGCCTGACGACAGGATAACCCGTGTGTGATGACTGCAGCAGGGTGTACACTCGAACATCTACATTTATGGTAGGTACAAAACTGTACTTTATCTGTAATTTAGCTAATTCCTTCACACGATAAAGCCCCTTAAAGGGTGGGTCCTTCAAACATTTACTTTTTACTATATCTAAATTACTAGCAGTTTTTATAATTCTTTCAGTTGCTCTTTTAATTTCTGCTGATTATCCTTTAAACTACTAATAACCAAATCCTTTTTCTCTTTCTTTCGCCTTTGTCATCCAATCATTAAATGCTGCCCAGCGCAACCCTGGTATTCTTCTCCCTTTTCTCCTTAATTTCCCTTGGAGATTAAGCAAAACATTTTTATTAAAACTACCATTCTCTGGAAAGGCGAGTTTACCATCGTCCTCAATGAGGGCGACCCACTGACTTATAAACATACAGCTGTCCCGGGACACACGAAAATCCGTATAACCAGCTGGTGTACCTCTTTCTGACTCTTTTATGGTTCCCACACTTGCTCCCATTTTTACATGATAAGCTATTCTGTATTTTACAGAGGTAGCTATGACTTTTTGTAAACATTGTTTTCCCCACTCTCGTATCTCTATTCACTCTTATGTCGCCAGTGTTTCGTTTTAACCCACTCTCATACTGCACAATCAATAGCAGAGAGAAAAGAAAACAAATGCATGCCACTTACCTCAAAACAACTGAATGAGAGGAATTATTACATTTCTATAAAATTATCATTACCAAATTTGTGAAGCAGATAAGTACAGGAAATGAAAGAAACACTGCCAGAACAGAAAATTCTGTCATGGGCCCTTTTACTAGCAGTACTTCGTCCAATCCCCAACTACCGCAGCCGTCACCGATTGTTGTGTTTGCATTTTACCTCAAATGAAGACGACACTTCTTCCTCTTTCAGTGGTATTTATTACACACGTGTGGGAGCCTACTGGAAAGTACCAGGGAGACTCCCTGAACAAAGGAATGCATAAGCTTACATGCTGGTGATATTGCTGACAGTACAAAAATATAAACTAGATCAATTAAAATAGTACAAAAGACAATTAACCAATCAGTGGTTTACCCGTAGGCTTGAAGCAGCTCACATTACTACATCTCTAGGCAGAGAAAGAAAATCTGATACACTTCCATATAAGGCACATTTCCTGCTATCAAACAGACTCTTGTTTTTCAGTACTTTTCCACTATTCACAGTTTACTCAATAGTTCATAGTACAGAGTTCAAATCGATACATACAGGTTTTCACATACTCAATCTCCTTGAACACATGCTTTGACCATTCATATTCTACACAGGGATGCCGCAGTTCTGGATATACAAAAACTGCTCAACAAAAAAAGCCATCCAAGCAGTCCCAC
Source organism: Protopterus annectens (assembly GCF_019279795.1). Lineage (NCBI taxonomy): Eukaryota > Metazoa > Chordata > Ceratodontiformes > Protopteridae > Protopterus > Protopterus annectens. The sequence goes on from NC_056740.1 coordinate 250,782,106, forward strand.
TAGACTAGATCAGATCTAGAGTTTACTCCAGATTCTTTTTTAGTGGGAAAAAAAAAAAAAAACGGGGGGACTGGAGACCAATTTTGGATCTCAGCATGTTGAACAAGTCAGTTCAACATACCAAATTCCGGATGGTCACAGTTCAGTCTGTTCTCCCGTTTTTAGGGAAAGGCAATTGGATATGCTCAGTAGATTTACAGGATGCGTATTATCACATAAAAATAGACAAGCCCTCCAGATGATTTTTGCACTTCTGGCTGGGAGCCAGTCATTATCAGTTCAGAGCCATGCCCTTTGGTCTCACCACAGCCCCCAGGGTGTTCACCAAATCTGACAGTGGTTGCAGCTCACTTCAGACTGCAAGGATTCTGGGTGTTTCCATAGTTAGATGATTGGCTCATTACCACATCCACCAGCCATCTACTACAATCAAGAAACTACGCCTTCAAACTTGCTCCTTTCTGGGGATCACTGTAAATTACAAACAAATTGCATCTAGAACCAACACTACATCTAGATTTCATAGGAGTGGTGTTGGACACAAAGACCTGTATTGCATCTCTACCCCAAGAAAGACTTTAGAGGATAAAATCACAAGTCATCCAAATTATTCACAATAGAAAAGTGACTGCAAGACTGGTATTAGTCTCTGGGATCTATGGTGGCCATCATCACATTAGTTCCCCTTGCGAGGTTTCACATGCAAATTCTGCAATGACTCTTGGCATCCCAGTGGTCATTACTGAGACAACGAATGTGACATCAAGTTCAGATCACCAGTTTATGCAAAAAGGACCTGAGTTGGTGGCTCCATTCCAACGACATTCTATCGGGACGTCCCTTTGTCCCTTCTCAACCTCAAGCCATAGTGACCAAAGATGCATCCCAGATATGGTAGGGGGCATTATCTGGGAAAGGTGGTCCAAGGCACTTGGTCCCAGTTAGAGGCCAATTTGCACATCAGTGTTCTAGAGATGAAAGCAGTGCTCCTGGACTTGTGAGCATTCCAAGAAACCCTCCACTCGAGAACGATTGCAATCCAAACAGACATGTCGGTGGTTTGGTACATAGGTTGGTACTAGACTATCGGCCCTATTGCCTATACAAGCCTAGGCATAACAATTCCCTGGCTATTTCTTCCCACAGTATTTACTTCCCTGGACCCCTATCTAGCAGGGCAACTGACGTGATCCCCGGGGTGAATTTCCTATCTCCCATCCAATCATCAAGGTTCCTTTTGAAGAGGCGCTCTGCTTGACATCTATGGGCAGTCTATTCCAGAGTCTGGGGAATCTCTGGGTCAGGAACCTATCCCTCCAGAATGTTTTGATCAACAGACAAGGGGGATCTAGGTCTTACCCTCTTTGTCAGGAAGCTCTCAGAGTATGACAATGAGCAGTTTCATTCAGCTGCTTTCTAATTGCAATGCACATTCCAGGGAGCTCCAACGTGATCGCAGACAAATTGAGCAGGAGCATGCTGATGCTTCACGAGTGGTCTGTCAAACCTTTCATGGGAGAAAGGATATTCTGCCAATGGGGCCAGCCCTGCTGCAGCCTGTTTGCCCCCCCCCCCCAATAACAAGTGCAGCAACTACCTTGCCCTGATCCCCACCCTCCGGGGGAGGGGTCACCAAGAGATGCTCTCCTTTACGATTGGCTCCCCCTGGTCTACTGTATGCATTTCCCAGTTTCTGAAAAAGGCCAACAGGTGGAAGAACAGGATAATTCTCATTGCTGCATTCTGGCCTTGACAGATATGGTTTCCCTTTCTGTGGCCTCATTTAATTCAGAAACCTTGGACTCTGAACCCAGCTCCATACCTGTTGCCCCTTCCAGATTGACTCATTCATCCAAATCTTCAAAATCTCAAGCTCATGGCGTGGTTTCCCCAGTTCCAGTGATTGCCAGGCATACCAGCCTTTCCGTTCCAGTTCCAAGAATTGTCCTAGCCTCCCAAAAACCTTCGACTAGACATTTGTACAATAGCAAATAGCAAACATTTTTAAAATGGGCTACAGATAGCAATCTTGACCAAAACTCAACTATACAGGTTCATCTAGCTGCAATTTCAAATTTTCGTAATGGTCTAAATGATGCAGCTCTAATGTCGCGCAACACTAAAGCCTTTTTTGAAAGGAACCTTCTTGCTTAGACCTCCATACAAAGAACCTTGTACACCATGGGATTTGAATCTGGTGCTATAGTCTCTTAATTACTCAACCATTTGAGCTGTCTGCAAATTGTGAATAGGAGTATTTGTCCTTGAAAAGCTTTTTGATGGCTATTACTTCAGAGAGGAGAATATTTGAGTTAAAGGCCATATCTTGCATGCCTCCTTGATTAATCTTTCATAAGGACAGGGTAACTTTACGAACAAATTCCTCATGTTACCAAAAGTCGTGTCAGACACTGCACCTTCCAGTATTTTTTCCCAAGTTTTCAAATAAAGGCAAGTATTGTCTGCATTTGCTAGATGTTCACAGACAGTTACGTTTTTACCTTTACATAAAACAAGAATTCAGAAAAATCTGACCAGTTTGTGTCATTCTCTACTACTTCTCTAGGCAAACCAGATGTTCATCGTGCATACAGCTGCAGTCATTACAGATGGGTTATCCTGCCGTCAGGCAGGTCCTCGGTTGGCCGAATTCCAAAGTCTAGGTCCGGCGTCAGTTGTCGTCGCTTCTTCCCTGGCGTCAGTGCGGCAGGGGTATAAAAGAGGCAGCCGACGCCATTTTCTTCAGTCTTTCTTGCCGCGCGGTGCCTGAAGCAGTTCGCAAGTGCCGGTCGGCCAGCTCCTGAGATTTATGAACAGTATTTCAGCCGAAGTCTTCTTTAAAGCTAAGTACCCCGTTGGGGAAACTTTTCTTGCCTCAGACCGATGTCAGACAAAGTTAATAATTGCATTTCTTGTGGTAAGCAAATACCGCATAAGGATTTTCACTCTTTCTGTATACCTTGCTTAGGGCCAGACCACGGCCTCGCCTGCCGTTTTTGTGCTAGGTTCAACAAGCGCACTATTAAGCGCCGGGCGGAGTTCGCCCTTCATTATTTTGGCAAAAAATTTAATTATATCATGTCGTCGGATACACAGACGCCAGTTTTAGGAAAAAGACGCAAAGACAAGGACCGACATCCGAGATCCGCACCGAGTACTGAGACCACGCTTAGGCTGACTACCGGTTCTCCAGTTCTCAGCGAGGCGCCTACGCAGCCCCTGACTACCGATGAAACTATTTTACCAGTGTCTTCAGTACCCGGGGTCGCAGGCTCCTCGGTCTCCATTCCCACTGCAGATACTGCCACTCTTGGCGGGGAAACTGAAAATTTAGTGAGGCCTGCCATTTCTGAAGGCGTCTTCAGGCCTACCACCTTCTCCATTAAATCCTTCACTAAATCTAAAGCTACCATCAAAACTAAAAAACAGGGTCCTCAGACCTCCTCTCAAGGCCCCATGCCTAAAAAACAGATGCTTAAAATGGCTGAGGATTTGATAACTCTCATCAGGGGTTCTCAACCCCCCTCTGACAAGACCCAGATTGGAGGAAGACTACCCTTCCTCAGACCAGGCTTCTATTACCTCAGACCATTCTGAGGACCAGGATTATGCTTATTCCCCTTTTGAAGACTCTGATGCTGAGGAGTCTATTCCCTCGGTCTCCCCCCCCGAGGACTACTCTTTTGGGGAAACCCTGCATACATTGAGGAAGCACTTCCACTGGGAAGGCCAAGATTACTCAGATTCCAAGAAAAGGCTCAGGGAATTTCTACTGCTCCCCAGCATAGGCCCCTGGCTATCCCTCCTGTTTTAGATATTTTGGATGATGTGTACGCAGAAGCCAGTCTTAATCCAGATACTTTACCTCCAGCCCCTGTTAAACCAGACAGGTATTACCGGGTTCCTGATTCTCACCAGTTCCTTTATAAAAGCCATACTGCTGACCCAGAAACAATTTCTCAGGGTCCCAAGGGGATAAAGGCCTCTACTGCTAAAAACCCTTTACCTTCAGAAAGAGATTCCAGAGCATTAGAAACGTGGGGGGGGGAAAGGTGTATACATCAGCCACTTTAACCATGAGGGCATTAAACTGTCAATTTCATATGTTAAAGTACTAACAGTTTTTGTTATCTCAGCTGAAAAGCAAAATGACACAAACAGAACAGCAACAACAAAAAGCTAGCAAGTACGGCTGATGCAAGGCAACCAAACTAGTGTACATCAAAATAAAGTGCCAGCACCCAAGATGAGCTGAAATGAATAAATTTATTATAGAAACAAGTGAACTAGACCGGTTTCAGCATATAGGTTCATAGTTTCATAGGTTTATACTAAGCTATCTGCCCTAAGGCATTTATAAGCCTAGCCCAAATTTTTGTGGCTTACGCCACCCCTTATATGAAAAAATACTGTGCCCATTAGTTTGTTGTGCCTCTGTCCAGCAGTGACACAGAGATGATTCCCGGGGTAAACCTACGATCTCCCATCCACAGGTCTAGATTTCTCTTGAACAGAGTCAGCGAGGTGCTCTGCCTCACATGGACCGGGATTTTATTCCACAGCATAGGGAGTCTCTGAGTGATAAATCTATCCCTCCAGCACGCCCTATTTATATCCGTGCTAAGGTTTAAGTCGCTTGCTCTAGTGGTTTTGGTGGATTTGGATTTTTGAGGTGGAGCATGTCCATTAATTCCGGGTTGGACATGGCCTTGTATGTCAGGCACATGTCACCTCTGAGCAGACGGTATGCGACTGAATAGAGCTGGAGTTTCTTCAATCTGGCAGCATATGACAGATTTTGGAGTCCCTTTATCCTTTTGGTGAGGAACTTTTGGGGTCTCTCCAATTGCTGCAGATGTCGGGTGAGATACATCCCGAATGGGGCATTGTACTCGATCATTGGTCTGATAAGTGAAGAGTACAGGGAACAATGACCTCACTAGATCTGGATATGAATCCCTTCATGATCAGGTGGGCAATGTAGAAGGTCTTTCTAACCACTTTAGCAACGTGAGTGTCAAAAGAAAGGCCACTGTCAACCTGGGTACCCAGGTCCCTGATAACCTCTTCTGTGCTTAGTGGATTGCCACCTATATGGTAGCTTGGGGTTACCTTGTTTTTCCCGAAGGGTATGACTATTCATTTTTTGGCGTTTAACTTCAGGCCATGGCTCTGGCACCAGCTATCTGTTTCCGTGAGTCCCTTCTGAAGGATATCCGTGTCCGATGCACTTTCCACTATGGCCCAGTTTGCAGTCGCCTGCAAACTTTGTCAGCCAAAGTCCTCCCATGTTGGCCTGTACTTCTGAGAAGTAGATGCCAAACAATAGGGGCCAAGGACCGAGCCCTGTGGGACACCACTTGTGACCGGCTTGGAGTCTGACACAGCGCCAGCAACTCTAACCCTGTGGGTTCTGTCCTTAAGCCAGTTTGCAACCCATCTTGTGACATATGGGTTTACATTTAAGCTGGTAAGTTTTTCTACAATACCCGAGTGGGGTATTGTGTCGAAAGCCTTTGCAAGGTCAAGGTAGGCTGTATGGACTGCCTTTCCCTCATCAATGGCCTTGGTGACTGTTTCGAAGAAGTCGACCAAGTTCAAAAGGCATGATCTTCCCTTGACAAAGCCAAACTGGGTCGGGTCCAATGTCTGCAAGTCCCCTATATCTGAGCTCCATTATGATCCTCTCCATAGCTTTGCAGACTAGACTTGTTAAGCTTATGGGGCGGTAATTACCAGGGTCCGTAGAGGCGCCGCCTTTGTGGAGTGGGACCACAGTTGCCGTACGCCACTCCTTGGGCACGTATCCTGTGGTAAGGCTGAGATTAAACAGCTGCCTTATGCGGTTTAATTCCTCATTTAGCTCGTGTAGCACACAGCCGGGACACCATCCGTCCCATTGATGCTGTGTTTTTAGCTTTAGAGAGAGCAGCTTTCACCTGCGCATTTGAGATGTCCGGGAGGCTACACTCGGCTGGGATAGTTATCTCTCCTTTAGGGGGGGAGAGGGGGTGAAGTTTGCACTGAACCTGTCTGCCAGTATGTTGGCAATGTCTGTGGGTTCAGTGATTTTTGTATCATTTTGGACTAATTCTGAGCATATCTGGGAGTTTCCACCCAGGTTCCTAACATAGCTGAAAAAGGCCTTATGATTGTCCTTTGAATCCATGGCAATTTATCTCTCAAAATTGGCCTTAGTTGATTTTATGAGTGCTCGATTTTTACTAATAATGATCAGGGGTGACTTCCCTTTTATGGATTTTGTTCTATCATGTAATAGCTTTCTCCTCTTATTGTAAAGTTTGTTAATGGCTGGGGTCCACCAGACTGGACGTTTGCCCTTTGTGGAAAGAGTCTTGGTTTTATTTGGCAATCCCTGATCCATGCAGTCCTGGAGGTCCTCATAGAAGCCATTTGTAAGGGCTTCAAGAGCTTGGGTTGTGGTTTCCACTGGCTCAGGGGCCTTGAAGGATACCACACCAGTCTTGAGTAGTGTGAAGTTTGCTTTAGAGAAGTTCTTCACTATGGTCTTTTGTTTGGGGTGGGGCGGATGTGGATTTCCAGTGAGATTAGTTTATGATCAGATCTCACCAATGAGGGATATACTTCGGTGTGGAGCATTTTGTCCCCATGTTTGTGACAATGAGATCTAGTATATTTTCTCCTCTCGTGGGAACAGTGACTAGCTGTTCCATGGCATTTGAATTTATGAACTCCAGGAACCGTTGGGCTAGAAAGTTAGGGCTTGAGTAATGTTCCCAGTCTATATTCGGGTAGTTGAAGTCACCCAATATGATGGTGTTTGGAGATACATTTATACCCTCCAGTGTCTTCAGGAAGGCTGTGTGGGGTTCCTGAGTTTGAGAGGGTGGCCTGTAGCATGCTACAATTTGTAGAGCAGTTTTGCCTATGGTTAGTTGCACCTGGATGGTTTCCGAAGCTTGGCGTTGCCACCAACCTAGAGGTGTGGGTATCCTTTATGAATATGGATACACCCCTCCTTTTGTGGTGTGGTCCGGTTTTGGGGCCGAACGCATGATATGAGGTAAAACCTAATCGTGCCGGGTGCTCTCAGGAGCCTTGAACCAGGTTTCAGTTACAGCACAGACATCGATGTTCTCCATACTGAGAAGGGCCTCGAGTGCGTGCATTTTGAGATTTAGACTTCTGGCATTGAGCAGCATTACCCTCAGTTTCTTCCCATTTTTGTTTTCTAGGGTGGTAGGTTTAGAATTTGTGCCTTGCCTAAAAAGGCACTATGGGGTGGCAAGAGCCTTAGCCAATATCCGAATCCCAGGGGTGATAGGTGCAAGCCGCCCTTGAAGCAGCGTGGCTTGTCAAGCATGTCATCCCAGGCAGACAGACACTGGATCCCCTTTGAATGACACCAGACATTAAGCCAATTGTTAAAGCTGATCATCTTGTCTCTATATAGCTTTCTTCAGTAGTATAAAAGGAAACCCTGGCAGGAGCCAGTAATTTATACACAAGTTTCAATAAAGAATATGACGACATTTCCTGTCTTAGGAAAAAATTGAATAGTTACCTTAAATCCATACAAAATAATTGTTAAAAGATGAAGTATAATTAATCAGAACCTAATTGATGATGGTGTCTAATAGCACAAACAAGCTGAAAATGAAGTGCAAATAAATATGATTAATAGAATAGAAAACTTACAATTTATCATTTAGTCCTGGGGAAAAAAGGCCCCCCAATTTAATCATCCATTTTCTTTCCTTCTTATTGAGTATGTCGTGCCAACCTGTTTTGAATGACCGATTGCCAATAATATGATCAATAATAATAAATGAGAATTTGGCTGTAGGATGGTTAATAGTATGTCTGTACAAAGCATTTGTAATGCGTGCATTTGTAATATCCCCTAAATGTTCCGACACTCTAATCCTGAACTGTCTGGAAGTCTGACCACATAGAAGGCTTGGCAAGTACATGTAGCTAGGTAGACAACCCAGTCCGTGCTACAGTTGCCAAATTCATATATGTTGTATAATTGTCCAGTGTTCCTACTGGTGAATGTTTTAGTTTTAAACATATAGTTACAGAAGCTGCAATGCCCACATGGATATGATCCTATTACTTTGTCCCCCGTTAAAGTTCGTTGATGAGTAACTGCTTCCCTAAATTTTGTTTTCTTAAAGTAAGAAAAATGTGATCCCAATATCTTTCCCTTTTTGTATGAAAATGAACATCTGTTGCCCAAAACGTCATCCAAGTCATTGTGAGATTTTAATATATTCCAATGCTTGTTAACTATCTCTGTGTTTCTCCCATATGTGGTAACAAAACTCAAGATGTCCTGTTGATTTTTGCTGGAATGCTGTTGATATTGCAGTAGACTGTCTCTTGACTGGTTTTGTGTCCAACGCATAGCTGAACTGACGTTGTTTTTAGTGTACCCCCTTGCCAAAAATCTGTTGGCCAAGTCCTCATGGTGCTGCGATAATTCTGGTTGGGAGGAGCATATCCGTTTGAGGCATAAAAAGTGAGATTTTGGAATATTATTAATAGTATGTCTTGGATGAAGACTGTTGGCATGTAGCAAAGAGTTATACTGAGAGAATTTGCGGTATACAGATGATTTAAGGGTGTTGTCTTCCTGACGATGTAAAGACACATCTAAAAAATGCATCTCATTCAGATAATTCACAGTAAATTCCACTCCCCAAATATTACCGTTGAGGTGTTCCACAAACTCATGTAGATTTTCACTACCTCCTTTCCAAATAAGCCAACAGTCATCCAAATATCTTCTCCAAATGTCGATATCTGAAATGTATAGATTATGAAGCTCATCATAAATGATATGTTCCTCCACATACCCCATAAAAAGGTCCGCATAAATGGGTGCAAAAGAAGCACCCATTGCTGTACCCTGTATTTGCCAATAGCAGTCCTGTTTAAAATAAAAAACATTTTTTGGACAAAACATGTTCAGCCATACAGATGAGCAATGTATTGGTACTATAAGGGTAAATGTCAGCTTTGTTCAACCAGTATTCAAGTGCAGTTAGTCCAGCCCAGTGTGGAATATTCGTATATAATGATTTGACATCGAGTGCACATTAACCAGTGTGGTTCTAACTGGGAGTCCGATACTATTTGTAAAAATTCCGTAGTATCCTTGAGTCTTTCTCTAACTAGTTGTAGCAATGGTTTAAGTTTCTCAGTAAGGAATGCTGACAAGGGTTCCGTGAGTGATCCTATCCCTGAAACTATAGGTCTACCTGGTGGTTTGTCAATAGATTTGTGTATTTTGGGCAACAAGTACAAATATTGTTTGGCAGGATCTGAAACGGTCAGATGAGATAAAGTTTTAGTTGTGATAATCCCTTGATCAACTGCCTCTTATAGAAATTGATCTATTTCTTTTTTAAAGTTAGAAGTAGGGTTAGTGGGCATTCTCATGTAGTGATGAGGGTTAGATAACTGTCTATTTCCCTCCTCCCAATAATAATCGGAATCCATGACAACCACAGCACCGCCCTTGTCAGCTGGAAGTATGACAATGTTTGTATTATTTTTGAGGCAAGTTAGGGCTTGTTGTTCTGTTGAAGATAAGTTATGTCTTATAGTATTGTCTGGCCCCCATATAAAAATGAAGATCCTTAATCACGGCTTGTTGAAACGCCGCCACATTTTTATCCATCGGTGGATGGAATGTAGATCTATGAAATTTGAATTCAGAAGATCTTTGAGATATGGTTTGCGGATCTTGTTACCTGAAATATAATTTAAGGTTAATTTTTCTGCAAAATGCTATGGTATCAGATACAAAAGAACTTTCGTCAACAAAAAAGCCAGGGATGAATCCAAGTCCTTTATTAAGTAGTGTTAACTCATCAGATGTTAAAACATGTTGAGATATGTTATGTATATTGGTAAAACCATTGTCTATTTCGTTATGGAGAGAAGGAGATCTTCTAAGCTTTGTACCCTTGTGTTTGCTCCCCCCTCTGTGCTGTTTGTTCCTAAAGGGTCAGTGGATGTGCGCCCTCTTTTGGAATCAGGTGAGATGCAATTAATTGTAGATTCTGTGTCCGTGGTAGATGATTTCTCACCCGAAGTAATAAAGGATGAGACCCCTTTTTTGAGTATTGATCTGGGTCTTTTTTTACGGGCAGAGGAGAGGTTCTTAGTGCCCTCAGCAAATCTCACACCCCTATAGGACTCAAACTGTCTACCTTTGTCATAATCCTCCCTATCACGAGAGAATTTGTGTAATTTTTTGGTTTTGAGATTATTTTCAAGAGAAACAAGTTCTTTGGAAAATTTGCTCAGATTGTTCTTGAAATTGGCCTGTTCCTCAAATTTTTTCAAATTGTTGCATATTTTCTTAACATCTCCAATGTTAGTTTGGACTGTATGATCGTAGAAGGAAGCCAGTATATTGACAAATGACATTGAAGCCTCCTGTTGGGCTTGTTGCCAATCTTTTAGTAAAATGTCATCCGGTGTACTAACTAATGGTTGTACCTTTGACCTATGGCCTCTAGGTGAAATTTGTTGGTTCTGATAAGCTTTAAATAATTTAGAATGCCATATATTTGTCCATAGGGTTTTAACTTTTTTACCCAACTGGCTAAATAGTAAATTGCAACCGTCAACTGGATCCGAATTCTGACATTCAGTAAGGCCAGTCTGTGCTGTTTTAATACCAAACACTTGGATGTCATCCTTGTCTGCACATAAGCCAGACAAAAGTTTGTGTAGATCCATGACAATAAGTTGCTGAAAATGAATGCAGTCCAACCTGAGAGCTAAAACTTACTAATTAGAGGGACAGAGAAATAACAGGGACAGTGCTGAGCAAAAACACCAAAAGAAGTCAATTTATAGTTCAAGTTTGAGTCCAAGGTAAGGGAGAAGCCGAGGTCTCTGGCAAAGTAACCTTAGTCACAGATCAGTCAGCAGTAAATCTGGTGTAAGAATAAACCGTAAAAATGCATGAGGGGGGATACTAATAAACCACCCTAATACCACTAGACAGATGTTACTTACTGAATGCAATATTGATTGAAAAAGAGGGTAAAATTCCCAAGATGGATACCCAATGGGTAATACTAGCTGTCTGTGTTAATAATTTAAATATATATCAAAGCAGTAAATTGCAATCTTGGATGCTTGTATCTCAAACTGTGTATATTATCCTACAACCAAAAAGTTGAGGAACGTCCTAGCTGTGTATTAAGATGCAAGAAGAACAACCGTGACAAATGTGGGGCATGAAAATGAGACCAACCAAGGCTGGAAATATAGAGCGAAATGGTACCAAAGAGCACCTCTATTCCATGCTATCTAGAATATATAACCTTTTACATCCAAGTAAAAAATATTGGTACAATTCTGTTCTTATTTTTAAAAAAACACAATGGGAAATGCAAATGAAGTCCCTAAAATAATTATTATGCAGCTATCAATTCTTAAATCAGTGACAATAATCCAAATGCAAACTGAATAATGGACATATGCAAGCATCAAAGAAAAGGTTAAAAGTATGTATTGATGAGTAGTCTAAGAGTCAATGATGGTAATAGAACAAATAGCTTGCTATTGTATATACAAACATAACTAAATCTTCACAAACACAATGGTGTTTCATATCCAGCCACCAAAGGTAGATAGTAATTATTAGTCAAAACTAAGAAAAAAGCTCAAAGAGCTTATGCACATAAGACCAAAAAAATATAAAAATATAAAAAGATAAAGGTTACCAACAAACTGAAATGTAATATAAAGTCCAGAGCTGTGAAAGCACTTTGTAAATATTCATACATGAAATGATGTTACTTATAAAATATTAGAAATAATCATGTAAATGCATGAAAAAATCAACCTCTCCACCACAAAAGTTGAATGTCAGTTCAGCGATAGTGTTCAGTGGATAAAACCAAAGTCTGAAAAGAAAGCAAGCCGTGGCCAACGAAGGGAGACAAGATAAAATGTACCTTTAAGCCAAATCAGCAGGCAATGTAGTCTTCCCTCAGGATAAAAAAAGCACTTGAATTCACCCAAAGAACAGTCAAACTCCAAATATATGTTTTTTCAAAACAGCGTTGATGGAAAAAGTAATAATCCCAGACAAACGATTCCTTAATAGGCAGTGAACATCCAAAAACGACCGATGAACATAATCCAATGTAATATATGTAGGAAAATATCCAATCTGGTCCCCAACGATAAAAAGCACTAAGAATCAAATTCTTACGTTTGTAGTATGACCAAGACAGGAAAATGAAGTAGAAATGTTTAATCAAACAGCCGGAGAAATCCTCCTTCTTAAACCAAGATATGGGAGAAACACCGTTCAAATCTCAGAGATAGTTAACAAGCATTAGAATATATTAAAATCTCACAATGACTTGGATGACGTTTTGGGCAACAGATGTTCATTTTCATACAAAAAGGGAAAGACATTGGGATCACATTTTTCTTACTTTAAGAAAACAAAATTTAGGGAAGCAGTTACTCATCAACGAACTTTAACGGGGGACAAAGTAATAGGATCATATCCATGTGGGCATTGCAGCTTCTGTAACTATATGTTTAAAACTAAAACATTCACCAGTAGGAACACTGGACAATTATACAACATATATATGAATTTGGCAACTGTAGCACGGACTGGGTTGTCTACCTAGCTACATGCACTTGCCAAGCCTTCTATGTGGGTCAGACTTCCAGACAGTTCAGGATTAGAGTGTCGGAACATTTAGGGGATATTAGAAATGCACGCATTACAAATGCTTTGTACAGACATACTATTAACCATCCTACAGCCAAATTCTCATTTATTATTATTGATCATATTATTGGCAATCGGTCATTCAAAACAGGTTGGCACGACATACTCAATAACAAGGAAAGAAAATGGATGATTAAATTGGGGGGCCTTTTTTCCCCAGGACTAAATGATAAATTGTAAGTTTTCTATTCTATTAATCATATTTATTTGCACTTCATTTTCAGCTTGTTTGTGCTATTAGACACCATCATCAATTAGGTTCTGATTAATTATACTTCATCTTTTGTTAACAATTATTTTGTATGGATTTATGATAACTATTCAATTTTTTCCTAAGACAGGAAATGATGTCATATTCTTTATTGAAACTTGTGTATAAATTACTGGCTCCTGCCAGGGTTTCCTTTTATACTACTGAAGAAAGCTATATGCTGAAACCGGTCTAGTTCACTTGTTTCTATAATAAATTTATTCATTTCAGCTCATCTTGGGTGCTGGCACTTTATTTTGATACAAACAGAACAACCAGATTTGAAAGAGTTGCAGGATTTGTTGCATGGAGCAGAGCAAGTGGGTAAACATACCTTGCAGTGTGGTTTTGATGCTTTAGAGGCCTCATGTAGAGCTGCTGTCACAGGGTCTGTCATACGTAGACATGCTTGGCTCAAAGAGCAAACCTTACCAGATCATGTCAAAACAAAGTTATTAGATGCACCACTTCAGAAAGATGTATTGTTTGGTGTTAAAGCTGAGGAGGTACTAAAGAAAATGGAGGAAAAAGCGAAATCTATGCAAACAGTTAAAGATTTCTTGCAGGTGCAACCTCCACGCTTCAGCAGAAACTGGCCTTCAAAAAATTGGTCCTTTCCAGCCACAGACAGACCTCAAAGGGGCAGATACAGACGCCCAAGGGGTAGAGGACAACCTCAAGGATCTTACAGAGCTAGACAGTGGCAAGCACCAACCCCAAGAGGTGGAGAAGATAGACCACAGTCATTTAGAAAACAGACACAATGACTTCCCCCTATGCCTGCCAAACAAAAGCTATAATGGCAGCACCTTTGGGCGGAAAACTGGCTGTATTTTCAGAAAACTGGCACATTGTTACAAAAGACAAATGGATTCTGGACATTCTAGACAGAGGCTACAGGTTCCACTTTCACACCCTTCCAAAAATGAGAGGCTTGCCAAACCTGCCACAAAATCAATGGGCAGAGGCACAAAGACAAATTTCCGTTCTCATGGATATGAAGGCAATTCAAGAGGTACCTGCAAAAGAACAAGGTCAAGGTTTTTATTCCAGACTATTTCTGGTACCAAGGAAGGACAAAGATTGGAGACCCATCTTAGACCTATCCATCCTAAACACATATCTACAGGTACCAAAATTCAAGATGCTCACATTACAGCAGCTTCTTCCCATGCTGGGCAAGGAGTCTTGGCTGGTAACGTTGGACCTCAAGGAGGCATACCTGCATGTCCCTATCAGACAAGATTGCAGAAGATACCTCAGATTTCTTGCAGGTTCAACCCATTACCAATTCTCTGCATTGCCCTTTGGCTTATCTACTGCGCCCAGAGTGTTTACGAAATGCCTGGCATCAGTAATTGCCTTCTGCAGACAACAAGGAATACAAATCTACCCATATCTGGACGACTGCCTGATCCAAGCGGACAGCAAGGACATTCTATTGCAGCATCTGGCGTTTGTAATAAAACTGTTAAACTACCTGTGATACACAGTGAACAAAAAGAAATCAAAACTAATACCTTCTCAACAGATCATTTTCCTGGGTGCCAGCTTAAATACAACCACCCAGATGGCCTACCCTCACGCCAGACAAACAAGGGCAACTGTCTCAATACTTCAACAAAATGGCAACATTAACCAGACTAACTGCAAGGAAAGTCCTGCAGGCTCTGGAATTCATGGGATCTTGCATCCTACTGATACCATGTGCAAAGCTGCAAATGAGGAAACTAGAATGGTACCTAAAAAAAACTATGGTTTCAACACAGCCACAGCTTGGAAACAATTATACCACTCATTCCATGCCTTCAAAAGGAATTTTTGTGGTTGGCTCAAGCATGCCAAAGAAACACAGGTCTCCCTTTCTGTTTACCTCAAGCAACTCAAATCATCACAATGGACACCTCAGACTACGCCTGGGGAGCACACATGGCAGATCAGTGCATTAGGGGAAAATGGCCCCAAAAAGAGAAGCACCTACACATCAACCAAAAGGAGATGCTAGCCGTGCAAAATGCTCTTATGACCTTCAAAGACCTACTGCATCCAGGCCAGCTATTGATAAGGACAGACAACACCACAGTCATGTGGTACATAAACAGGGGGGAACTCATTCATACCCACTGTGCAGGCAAGCCATGACCCTGTGGAACACAGCACTGGAATTACAAATTCAACTACAGGCACAATTCCTGCCAGGGAAGGAAAACACACTGGCAGACAACTTAAGCTGAAATATGACAGACCCACACGAATGGAAGTTGCATCCTCAAGTCTTCTCAAAGATAACTCAGGCATGGGGACAGCCAGACATAGATCTATTTGCTACCCACAGAAATTACCAGTTGAAAAAATTCTGTTCAAGGACCTATCATCCACAGGCCTGGAAAGTGGACGCACTCTCCTTCAATTGGACAACATTGACAGTCTATGCCTTCCCGCCTCTTCCTCTACTGACCAAAGTTCTATTAAAAGCCAGAGCAGAGAGGCCACAAATGATTCTCATTGCTCCAGACTGGCCACGACAGCACTGGTATCCTCTCCTAAAGAGCCTGTCACACTCACCACCATGGATCCTACCTCTAATTCCTCTTCTGTTGTCCCAGCACAACTACAAAACCCTTCACAGCCAGCTCAAAACCTTAAATCTAGCTGCATGGAGAATACCTTAATTTCCCAACAGACTCTCCTCTCCAAGGAGGTGCAGGATGTCATCTTGGAGGCCAGAAGACCCTCTACTAGAAAAAACTACTCCGCCAAATGGAAATGATTTTGTTCCTGGAATCAAGAAAAGGGCCAGAATCCTTGGGTAATAAATATACCTCAAATTTTACAGTACCTAGCTGAGATGTTAAACAGTGGCCTTTCCTTCTCCTCCATCAAGATCCACGCTTCAGCCATTTCTGCACAATACAATACAGATCCTCCTTTATTCTCACATCCTCTATTAAGGCAGTTCCTCAGAGGGGCAAAAAATATAAAACCTCCACAGAAACCACCAGTCCCAGCTTGGGACCTCAACTTCGTATTGGAAAAGCTGACCCTGCCTCCCTTTGAGTCGGCTTCTTCAACAGAGCTACAATACTTGTCGTGGAAAACAGCCTTCCTTCTGGCTATTACCTCAGCACGTAGGGTTTCGGAGCTACAGGCCCTCATGGCTGTGCAACCATTCATCATTTTCCATCAGGACAGAGTTACCTTACGAACCAACCCTACCTTCATGCCAAAGGTAGTATCCAGTGTAGCTTTGAATCAGACTATTCATTTTCCTACCTTTTATCCAAATCCACAGAACAAAGGAGAGAGACTACTACATTCCTTGGACATTCACAGACAACTTTGTTATTACTTGGACAGAACAAAGTCATTCAGGAAATCTGAGCAGCTCTTTGTGTCCTATGCTACAGGTGCTCAAGGAAAGGCTATTTCCAAACAGACAATTTCAAAATGGATAGCCCACTGCATATGCTTTTGTTATTCATTTCATGGAAAATCTGTGCCTGTATACATCAGATCCCACTCCACCAGGGCTACAGCTACCTCTGCAGCTTTCCTCAGGGGGGTCCCTACCAAGGACATTTTGGAAGCAGCTACTTGGAGTTCAGTGCACACTTTCTCCAAACACTACCACCTTCCACTATACTCAAAATCTAGAGCGGGCTTTGCCACAGCAGTGCTGCAGGGCATCCTAGCCCCTCCTAGTTCCACTTAGTACTTACTACCCTTACTTAGCTTTGGGATTCTACCCATCTGTAATGACTGCAGCTGTATGCACGATGAACATAGTACAGTTTTGTACCTACCATAAATGTAGATGTTCGAGTGCTCATACAGCTGCAGTCCAGGTTACCCTCCCTCCATCCCCTCTTAGGACAGGCCTTATAACAAACACCTTTATCATACAACCTATTTGGGGTATTCTTTTATGGTGTATTTGCTTGCAACTACTGTTTTTGATTTATCTACGTTGCATGTTTGCATAATATTATGTTTTGCCTTTCTTCTGGGGGCACCTGACATCTGGGGCAAGAAAAACTGAAGAAAATGGCGTCGGCTGCCTCTTTTATACCCCTGCCGCACTGACGTCAGGGAAGAAGCGACGACAACCGACGCCGGACCTAGACTTTGGAATTCGGCCGACCGAGGACCCGCCTGATGGCAGGATAACCCATCTGTAATGACTGCAGCTGTATGAGCACTCGAACATCTACATTTATGGTAGGTACAAAACTGTACTTTTCTAAGGTTACTTTGGCTAGATGGCTTAAGGATTGCATAACCTTAATCTACAACAAAAGAAATGTGCAGCTGTCGGGACCTATAAAGGCACATTCTGTGAGAGCAATAGCAGCTTCCACAATCTTCCATGCCAAAGCCTCTCTAGATGATGTATGTGCAGCGGCTACTTGGATATCCCCACATACCTTTTATTACTCACAAGTTGGATCTAGTCATCAGGGAGTTAGCATCATTTGGTTTGATGGTGCTCAGGAATATTTATTTTATTTATTTAACATTTATTAACTGGTAAGGTCCGACTAGGACAAAACCTGTTTTCAGAGGAGGCCCGGGGAGAAACACTCCAGATGCATATATCTTTGGAAAGTGGGAGGAAACCAGAGTACCCTGAGGAAACCCACGGGAATGCAGGGAGGATATGCAGACTCCGCAATGAAGACACCCCAGCTGAGAATTGAACCAGTGAACCTCTTGCTGTGAGGCAACAGCATTAACTGCTGTACCACTGCACTGCCTAATATATGTTCATGAGACCTCCCAAGATTTAGGTAGCTGGAGAGACTGACCCACAGTCAAGGATCAATTGAAGATTGATAACATCAGATAAAGTAGATGTTCTTCGTGTTTCCCTGTTGCAGTAATCGCACTTGGATTATCCTGCCAGGGGAAGCCCTCAGTCAGCCCGAATACTGGAGGCTTAGTATTTCTGCGTCAGTTGCTGTCTCTCCAGGACTGACTTCAGTTTGTCAGTGGTATAAAATCAGGCAGCCGATGCCATTACATCAGTCTTTCTTGCCGAGGAGCCCGAAGCAGAAGCAGTTTGCACAGTGCCAGTTGGCCGCTACCTGAGTTCCGTCTGCGAATTGAAGTTGAAGTCTTCTAAAGCTAAGTACCCCATTGGGGATCCTTTTTTCTTGCTCTAACCGATGTCAGAAAAAGTTAATTGTCTCACCTGTGGAAAGCAAATACCACACCTAGACTTCTGTTCGTGTCACCTGTTTAGACCCAGACCACGACATCCCTCGCTGTCGCCTTTGTGCTTTGTTCAACGCCAGAACTGTACGTCGTCGGGCCATTATAGTGGCTAAATATTTTCGCGCTCTATCTCTGTATTCCGAAATGCCTTTGGTAAGCCATCTGACTACTGATCTTTCGAAAAAACGTAAGGATAAAGAACGAGACAGACCGCACAGGTCCAAAACTGCTGACAATGCTTCCGTTAAGCTAGTCACCAGTTCGCCTTTCCTCAGTGAGGCACTTTTGCAGCCCTTGATGCCCACTTCAGTGGATTTGCAGGCCGCTACCGAGACCCGTTTGGAGTCCAGTATGCCGTGAGACTCTTCTTTGACTAAGGATCCTGCGGATGTCTCTACCTTGGATGGGTCCGGAGCCGCTGAGCAGGCACCGGCTTCCAAGGAAGTTCTTTGCATTACCGATATTCGACACAAACTGACGACTTCTTTCGCGTCTGCAGTTCTTTCTAAAACTACTGAGATTCTAAGGCCCAGGGTACGAACTACGCCTAAAAAAAAAGACCCAAGCTCAGGCACCTGCTTCCATGCCTCAATCTCAAATGCTTAAAATAGCGGAAGACCTTATCATGCTTATTAGGAGAAGCCAGCCTACCCCTTCCAAAAGAAGGAGACTTGTCCCCAGCAGTTTTGTCTGACCAGGAGTCCAATGACTCTGAGGTTTCTGAATATGAAGACATGCAACCCCTATCTGCTTATGAGGATTCAGATGCAGAGGAATCCATTCCTTCTGCCTCTCCTCCAAAGGATTTTTCATTTGGTGACACTCTACATACTTTAAGGGAGCATTTCCAGTGGGAATGTCAGGACTATCCTCAGTCCAAAAGGAGACTCTGGGAATTCGTAGACTAAAATCAGCACAGACCTTTAGCCTTTCTTCCTGTCTTGGATGTTGTGGATGATGTCTTTCTGGAATCCAGTTTGACTCCTGACACCCTTCCTCTTGCTCCCAGGAAACCTGACTGGTAATACAGAGTCCCGGACTCTCTCAAATTTCTTTTCAAAAATCCCACTGCTTACCCAGAGGTTATCTCCCAAGGACCTGTAGGAATAAAAGCAACCACAGCTAAGAACCCCACCCCCTTGGACAGGGATTCCTGAGCTTTAGACAGATGGGTAAAAATGTATACACCTCGGCAACTCTTGCCATTAGAGCACTAAATAGTCAGTTCCACATGCTGAAATACCAGCAACATACCATGTAACTCCTGAAGCAAAAAATATCTACCTTTCCTGCTTGTGCAGAAAATAAAGAAATACAGGAGCTTATGCATTCTGCAAGCCAAGTTACTAAACACACTTTGCAATGTGGCTTTGACGCTCTAGAAGCTTCTTGCAGGGCAGCAGTCACAGGTTCTGTACTTAGAAGGCATGCTTGGCTTAAGGAGCAGACTTTGCCAGACCATGTTAAATCTAAACTATTGGATGCACCATTGAACAAAGACAATTTGTTTGGCACCAAGGCAGAAGAGGTCTTAGAAAAGATGGAAGAAAAAGTTAAATCTATGCAGACAGTTAGACTTCCTACAGGTCCAGCCTCCGAGGTTCAGTAGGGATTGCTCCTCCAAACACTGGTCCTTTTGGCCCCCTCAAGGCCAGCTCAGACAAGACCTAGGGGAAGCAGACTCCCCAGACAGCAGTCCCAGGGAATACAGAGATCTAAGCAGTGGAGTTCCTCCACTTCAAAAACAGGGAGTGCTAAGCCACCCCTTTATGGAAAGAACTCAGAATGACTTTGCACCTCCACCCCTTACCTCTGCCCACCTGCTGGTGCCCCTAGGAGGAAAACTCTCCTCCCATGCAAAAAACTGGGACTCTATTACCAGTGACCGATGGGTTCTCAACATAGTGTCCCAAGGATACAAATATTTGCACACTCTGCCAACCCCAAAAGGATTCCCAGATCTTCCTCCAAACCAGTGGGCTGAGGCCAAAAAACAGGTAAATTCCCTGCTCTCCACGAGGGCAGTACAACCTGTTCCTGCAGACCAGATAGGCCAAGGTTTCCATTCTAGACTTTTCCTGGTACCCAGAAAAGAGGGCACCTGGCACCCAGTCCTCGATCTGTCAGTTCTAAGCACCTTCCTGGTGATACCAAAATTCAAAATGCTCACCCTCCAGCAGCTTCTTCCTATGCTTTCTAAGGATGCTTGGCTAGCCTCCCTAGACCTAAAAGAGGCCTATCTACACACCCCAATCAGGGATTCTTGCAGGAAATGTCTATGTTTCAGGGCAGGATCTATGCACTTTCAGTTATCTGCGCTTCCCTTTGGCTTATCCACTGCTCCCAGTTTTTTCACAAAATGCCTGGCTCCAGCCATTGCTTTTTGCAGACAAAGGAATATTCAAATGCAACCCTACTTGGACGACTGCCTGATTCAGGCAGACAGTCAGGAAAAGCTGTTACAGCACCTGACCTTTGTAAAAGACTGACTAATCTCCCTGGTGTATACTATAAACAAAAGGAAATCCAAATTAGTCGCCACTCAAATTGTATTCGTTGGAGCAAGCTTGGACACAGCCTTCCAGATGGCATTCCTTACTCCAGAAAAACAAGCCTACCTGACAAGCTACTTCTCTTAACTAGCCACCAAAACCCAGTTATCTGCAAGGAAAATCCTGCAAGCTCTAGAGTTCATGGCATCCTGCATTCTACTCATTCCTTATACCAGACTGCATATGAGGAAACTACAATGGAACCTAAAAAGCCTTTGGTGTCAACACTCTCAGGACCTGGAAACTATCATACCTATATTACCGTGTCTAAGGACAAATTTTCTTTGGTGGGCAGCAGCATGCAACCACAAGGGTCTTCCCTTCTCTCAACCCCACGCCGCCCAGATCCTAACCACAGACGCATCAGATTATGCCTGGGTTGCACACCTGGACGGCAAATGCATTCAGGGCCATTGGGAGTCCAAATCAAATACATCTGCACATAAACCAAAAAGAGTTGCTAGCTGTCCAGCATGCTGTGACAGCTTTAAGACCCCTACTCTCCCCGGGGCCTCTACTGATCAAAACAGACAACACTACAGTGATGTGGTACATCAACAAGTAGGGAGGAACTCCCTCTGCAGGCTCACCATGACCCTTTGGCACACTGCTTCAGCCATGCAAATTCATCTGCTAGCACAATACCTGCCAGGCTCCCAAAACTCACTGGCAGAAAACTTGAGCAGAAACCTGCTATATCCATACGAGTGGCAGCTAGACCACAGAAACTTCAACCTTGTAACCCAGAAATAGGGCACCCCGAAGGTGGACCTCTTTGCCTCCCACAACAGTTACCAGCTCAGCAACTTCTGCCCCAGGGAACCTCACAGCAAGGCCTGGGAAGTGGATGCTGTATCCTTCCAATGGGCAAACCTCTCGAGCTATGTATTTCCCCCTCTATCTCTAATTTTAAGGGTACTGCTCAAAATAAGGGAGGAAAAACCAAGGGCAATCTTGATTACCCCAGACTGGCCACACCAGCACTGGTACCCACTGCTGCACAGCCTGTCATCCCTGCCACTATGGCACCTATCTCACTTCCCAACAGTCCTGACCCAGAAGAATGGAGAATTCATGCATCTACAATTGCAGACCCTGAACCTGGAAGCCTGGCTTATTCCCTGACCTCTCCTCCAGCTGCCAGCCTAAGCAAACAAGTCCTGGATGTTAAACGTGAGGCCATAGCCACTAGGAAATCCTGTGTTGACAAGTGGAAAAGGTATTGCACCTGGATCCAGGCTAAAGGAGGCGAAACAGCACAGCCCTCCCTACCACTCATCCTGGATTACCTAGCAGACCTACTACATACGGGCCTTTCCTTCTCTTCTATTAAAATTCATGGCTCTGCCATCTCTGCTCAATACAGCACAGAACCACCTCTCTTCTCTCACCCTCTCATCAAACAGTTCCTAAGAGTGGCTAACAATTTAAGGCCACCCAGAAGAGCTCCTGCCCCAGTTTGGGACCTTAACTTTGTGTTGGAAAAAGCTCATACTACCCCCCCCCCCCTTTGAGCCTGCAGCTTCAGCAGAGCTAAAATTCCTCTCTTGGAAAACAGCCTTGCTTCTGGCCATCATTTCTGCTAGAAGATTCTCAGAGCTACAAGCTCTCATGGCTGTAGAGCCCTTCATCATTTTCCATGCTGACAGGGTCTCCCTCAGGACTAACCCAACTTTCGTGCCTAAAGTGGTTTCCAGTGTGGCTCTCAAACAATCAGTTTGTCTGCCCACCTTTTTCCCTAACCCACAAAACAAGGGGGGATAGGATTCTGCATTCTCTAGATGTGCACAGACAGCTCAGATTCTACTTGGCTAGGAGTAAATCTTTTAGGAAAGCTGACCAATTGCTAGTCAGCTTTGCAGCAGGGGCAGGGGGCAAGGCCATATCCAAATAAATAATCTCCAAATGGATAGCACGCTGCATCCATTTCTGCTGCAAACACCATGAGAAACCACCCCCTAAGGCGGTCAGAACGCTTTCCACCAGGGCAACCTCCACCTCTGCAGCTTTTCTCAGAGGAGTCCCTACCAGGGGCATCCTGGAGGCTGCAACATGGACTTCTGTTCATACCTTCACCAAGCATTACCACCTGTCTATCTTCTCCAAATCCAGAGCAGGCTTTGCAACCACAGTCTTGCAGGGCATCCTAGCCAGCCCCCAGTCTTCTTGACTGCCTCCACCTTTTTCTTCAGCTTTGGGAATCAACCCAAGTGTGATGACTGCAACAGTGAAACATGAAGAACATAGTACAGTTGTGTACACTTACCATAAATGTAGATGTTCAAGTGTATTCACTGTTGCAGTCTTGGTTTCCCACAGTTCATCCCCCTTCTTTCTCTCTCTCGCTCCCTCTTCCTCACTCCTTACTGGGAAATTTTGGTATTTACTTTCTACTGGTGATGTTCTTCCACCATAACCTAGCTTCCTGTTTGGGGGCTCGTGATATTTGGGGCAAGAAAAACTGATGTAATGGTGTTGGCTGCCTGATTTTATACTACTGATGACCTGACGTCAGTCCTGGAGGGACAGCAACCGACGCAGAAATACTAAGCCTCTGATATTCGGGCCGACTGAGGGCTACCCCTGGTAGGATAACCAAAGTGTGATGACTGCAACCGTAAATACACTCAACATCTACATTTATGGCAAGTGTACACAACTGTACTTTGTTTTACTATAACATTCCATGTGTGTTGTCAATCTTCACTTATACTTGACATCCTCACCCGCCTTCCCTCCTGCCTTTTAGGCTTCTTGGTGGAAAAGATCTATCCCAGTAAATTAAATTTCTTTTTATGACTACAGATATGGTCTCTGGTCTGTTAAAGCTAATATAGAACAACAGCATTTACTCGTCCACAGAGGACACGACTAACGTTAGCTGAAGAACTCAGCATTGACTTTACTCCCCTCTCAACCCCTTTCTCTATTTTATTAGTGCACCCACATTACCCATCTTCTTTTCTTGATTGCCTCTGAGCAGTTCTGAATGCTCTCCCCAAGGCCAAAAACATTTGTTCTATGGGACCTGATAATGTGCCAGGCTGTTTTTTTGACAGCACCAGACACTGTCTGGTAGACTCTACATTAAGCCTTTTCAGTCTCAGCGTCTCCACTGGATACATGCCAGAGAACTGGGGAACTACATTATTCATCATGTTTTAAAAGGGGGGATCCACTACTGAGCCAGAAAACTATAAACCTTACCAGCCTTATCTGCAAAAAAATGGAACACATCATTATGGTACTTGGTGTGCAAGACTCTGACAGTCAGTTTAGATTTGTTAAAGGTAGATTCTGCTTCCTGAACCTGGTAGGCTTCTTTGAACATGTCATTTATGCATTAGACTCTGGCAAGTTGTTCTCACTGCCTAACCTGGACCTGAACAAAGCCTTTGATACCATCCCACATTCTAGTGTTAGTGTTACTAATTGTAACCCCCTGTATTATCCACTGGATAACAAACTGGAAAGTGGACAGAACCAGCCTATTGATGTTGGGAACACTCTATCTGCAAATATAGTATTTACCAGTGGTGTCCCCCAGGGTTTGTTCCTAGGACCACTCCTCTTTAGTATATACTTCTCTGATGTCTGTGGCTGTCATTAACTCCCCATCTGACTTCTAAATTCTTGAGGAGGGACTGACATATGTCAATAAGTGGTGCCTCCACCATGACCTGCAACTGAATGTCAAGCAATGTAAAAATAACTCCCTGACCCTTCTAAGGTTAACCTGAATGAATGGATGGGCAGTCATCTGGCTCATCAAGCCTGCATTGAAAGGGGGTCGAACTAGGCATAAATTAGTCATGTCAATGGATCCCTAAAATTTTAGGTATTGTGACTAGGGTATTAATGGTCCTCTGGATCAACATATGAACCTATAACCATGCTTTGGAACCTGAGCTTATCTTGCACCACATTTAGATAGTGATTAAGTGGTGTGAGGCACTGTTTTTTGTACCCCATGATCTGTCATAGTCTGTATCTTCCTCCTCACCTCTAGGACTGAAGCACCGTCTGATACTGAACTAAACTTTCTTGGCTTTCCTCTCCTCCTATTTACTTGTAATGCACTGCACTATATATTCACTGCCCAGTTACTGTTTAACACACTTGTCATTTGCTTAGTGCATGAAATGTCCCATGATTTGTGGTGTTTTGGGATTAATAATATAGTTGTTGGTGTGTCTGGTGAATACCCTTTGATGTATTTTGACATAATTTACAGTTTTCTGCAGTTTGGTGGGAAAATTCCAGTTCTTTATGCTTGCTGGCCGTGAGAGCATTCCATCCCTTGACAGTGACCTTGTCCGTGTTTAGAGTTCCCTGCTACTAGCAGAGACTGTACTAGACTGCCTAGTGCTTCAATACTTGTTACAAGTGATAACTTTGTGAGACTGCGTGCTAATCTGTTTTTTGCTGCTTCTACTGTTACTGCTTTTAAGAATTTAGTGTGGTGGTTGCATCAGAGTTCTGGTTGTTAGCATTTGTTGTTACAGTGGTAGACTACTTAGTACTTTTGTACTTAATTTCATTCTTGTTGCCATTGTTTTTCAGCACGTGTAGGTAGAAGCAGAGTGCTTATTATCGTAGTACTCAATTGCCACTGCTGCTGCTTTTTCAGGGAGTGTTAAACTGAGCTCCTGATTATGGCACTCTAAATGCTAAGTATTGACAATCCAGGGAGGAAAAAAGACCGAAACTACAGAAGAAGAGCGAGTATGAGAGATCACATTACTCTTTTAAACTTCTTTTTTGTAGTGGTCAAGGACCCCCCCCCCCCCAAGGCTCCCAAACTTGTATCAAACTTATATGTACCAACTCTGAGATCACTGTACCTCAGAGAAAAGGGAATATTCTGGGAAATGGACATGTCAGACTTGGTATGTACAAGTCCATTTTTTTGACCAATCTCCATGTTTCTGGACCCGCTCTAGCGGGTCCCAACATTTAAAATGGTTACCATTAGATTGTTGTAATGTGTAATAAGATACTGGATTTAAAAAATGTGAAACTTAACCATTACAAAATTTTGCTATATGACAGTTATATAACTGTGTGGCCCATCTTCAGGTAGATTGTGGCATTTGCTAAAAATTTGACAAACATATCCTGATTGTTTGAAGAAAGAAGCTAATGTTGAAGGAAAAGTTGCCAACAAATGGTGCCTCTGAGCCTTCCATCTCCCAGGGTTAAATGTGTCTCAGTGAAACCTCTAGAGTAAGTAAGGATAAACTCTGAAAGAAACTAACTTTTATAGGCAGCCCCCCTATACAGAAGGGGTGTTATAGTCAGCAGTTCCCATTGCTGTGAACCACCTAGAGCCTCATATCCACAGTGGGAAAATATTTACTGTGCTTAACGGGCTGCATTTATTCAGGTGACCCTTCTCTAGGCTTCCTTCTGTGAAGTATTTACATTACTTCCCACTGGTCCATTTCTTTAAACATAGACTAAGTGAAGTTGTTGAAGGCATTGCTGCAGGCAAGGCAGTCAGTGTCACACTTCATGTTCATCATATTGATCACTGCTGCAGTAACCTTAGTTATATCCTTCATAGGATACAACAGCTGGCCAACTTCCAGAGCTTCAGGGCGCCTTCTACTCCCCCAAACCTTAAGTCAGGCCAGGCTGAACTGAAAAGACAGGTTTGGACATCAAGCCCTTCAGAGCTTTCCTGCTATTGAAGAGGTGCTCCTGCAGGCTTTTGTGGATCGACAGTCAGCTTCTGCTGTACTTTTGCTGGCCAGATAAGTTCCCTTTGGGGGAAAAACCTTCCACATAAAAATAATTTTAATGTAGTTTCTTGCTTAGGAAAGTTATTTTTAAGCTAGGAGTTTGTGTTTTAATGGAATGTCGTGAGAAAACTGTACTTTTAAAAGGAAGTGCACTTTTTCTTGTCAGTTTAAAAGTTATTTAAATAGCTATATATATGTTTTATATATATATATATATATATATATATATATATATATACACACACACACACACACACATATATATATATATATATATATATATATGTATATATATATATATATATACACACACACACACACACATACATATATATATATATATATATATATATATATATATATATATATATATATATATACATACACACACACACACACACACACACATATATATATATATATATATATATATATATATATATATATATATATATATATATACATATAGAGAGAGAGAGAGAAATTGTGTTACTTTTTGGGGCTAGCAGTGTTTTAATGTGCTTTTCTTTGTGTTTTATGTGGAAAAAGTGACTTAACTTTAAATTTTTACTGGCTTAGCTGCTTATTTTTCCTGGTAGAGAGACACCATTTTTGACTTAACCATGGAACAAACTACTGTTCTCATGGTCTGTCCTTCTTCCAGCCACAAAAAAATAAAAATTTAAGCAAACAGCCTTTGCCACCACAGCAGGCTAGCAAATTTGCCTTAGCCACAGGTGGGTGACACTGATGTGGCCAATGGTAGTTCCTCAGATCACTCCTATTTTACCATGGATCTCATAGGTTCATAGGTAGGTACTAGGCTATCTGCCCCAGGGCATTTACAAGCCTAGCCAGAATGTGTTGGCTTTCGCCTCCCTTATAGTCTAGATTCCCGAGCCTTTGTCCAGCAGGGCCATAGAAGTGATCCCGGGAGTAAATTTACGATTTGCCATCCACTCAAGATTTTTCTTGGAGGGTCAGCGAGGGGCTCTGCCTAACATGGACTGGGATTCTATTTCAGAGCGAGGGAAGCCTTTGGGATATGAATCTATCCCTCCAGCATGTCCTGTTTATTGTTGTGCTAAGGTTTAGATCCCTGGAGCGTGTAGCTCTGATGGATTTGGTTTTCTTGAGGTGGAGCATGTCCAACAATTCTAGGTTAGACATGGCCTTGTATGTCAGGCAGAGATCGCCTCTGTGTAGGCGGTAGGCTACTGAGTAGAGCTGGAGTTTCTTTAGTCGAGCTGCATAGGGCATCTGTTTGAGGCCCACGATCCTCTTGATGAGGTATTTTTGAGGTCTCTCCAGCTGTTGCAGGTGTCTGGTACGGTACATCCCAAATGGGGCATTGTACTCAATTATGGGCCTGATGAGTGATGAGTAGAGGGGCACAATGACCTCTCTTGATCTAGATGTGAACCCTTTTGTGATTAGGTGAGCTATATAGAAGGTTTTTCTAACCACTTTGGCAATGTGATTGTCAAAGGTGAGGTTGCTATTTACTTGGGTCCCCAGATTTCTAATTACGTCTTCCGTACCTAGTGGGATTACCTCCTGTGTGGTAGTTTGTGGGCACTTTGTTTTTCCCAAAGGGGATGACTATGCACTTTTTGGCATTTAGCTTGAGGCCAAGGTTCTGACACCAGGTATCCGTCTCCGTAAGGCCCTTCTGGAGGATGCTTATGTCAGCCGGTGAGTCGATTATGGCTCCCAGTTTGCAACCATCTGCGAACTTGGTAAGCCATAGTCCTCCCGTGTTTACCTGTACCTCAGAGAAGTATATACCGAACAAGAGGGGTCCCAGGACTGAGCCCTGTGGGATGCCACTTGTAACCGGTTCAGAGTCGGACATGGCACCCGCGACTCTGACCATGTGAGTTCTATCCCTGAGCCAGTTTGCAACCCATCTTGTGACATATGGGTTAATATTTAAGCTGGTAAGCTTGTTTATGATGCCAGAGTGGGGTATTGTGTCGAATGCCTTTGCGAGGTCCAGGTAGGCAGTGTGGAATACCTTTCCCTCATCTATGGCTTTGGTTACTATTTCAAAGAAGTCAACTAGATTTAAGAGACAAGATTTGCCTTTAACAAAGCCGAATTGGGTAGGGTCCAGTGTTTGGAGGTTCCCAATGTCTTTGTTCATGAGATCCATGATGATGTGCTCCATAGCCTTGCAGACCAGGCTAGTCAGGCTTATAGGGCTATAGTTCCCTTGATCTGTTGTGGCGCCACCTTTGTGGAGCGGGATCACTGTTGCTGTATGCCATTCTTTGGGGTACATAACCTGAGGTAAGGCAAAGTTGGAACAGTGAATTTATGTGAGGGTTTAGTTCGTTTTGGAGCTTGTGTAAGACACAGCCCGGGATACCATCCGGCCCCATTGATGCTGTATTTTTTACTTTGGAGAGAGCTGCTTTCACCTGTGTGTCTGTGATGTCCGGGGGATTGCATTCTTCTGGGATAGACACTGGCTCTTTTGGTGGGGAAGCGGGGTAAAGTTTGCACTGAACCTGTCCGCCAGGATGTTGGCTATGTCAGTGTGTTCAGTGTATTTTGTGCCATTTTGCACCAGCTCAGAGCATATCTGAGAATTGCCACCCAGATTCTTGATGAAGCTAAAGAATGCCTTGTGATTGTCTTTAGAGTCTTTGGCGATTTTTCTTTCAAAGCTAGCCTTTGATGATTTTATGAGGGATCGAAGTTTCTTACTAGTGCTGATCAGGGATGATGACCTCCCTTTTTGGGATTTTGCCCTTACATGCAATAGTTTCCTCCTCCTGTTGTATAGCTTATTATGGCAGGGGTCCACCAGATTGGTCTTCTGTTTTTAGAGGAATAAGTCTTGGTTTTACTTGGGATGGCATGATCCATGCATTCCTGAAGGTGCTCACAGAGTGCAATTGTATAGGATTTTGCGGTTTGGGTAGCATTTTCCATATGCTCGGGGGCTTTGAAATTTTCACCTCAGTCTTGAGGAGTATGAAGTCTGCTTTTGAGAAATTTTTCACGGTGGTTTCCTTTGCTGGGGGTGGGGTCGGGGTATGGATGTCCATTGTGTTTAGTTTATGGTCTGATCTTACCAACGAGGGGTTTACCTCTGGTATGGAGCATTTGGCCCCCATGTTGGTGATGACCAAGTCCAATATGTTGTCCCCTCTTGTGGGAGTGGTGACCAGTTGTTCCAAGGCATTTGAGTTTATAAACTCAAAGAACCGTAGGAAAAAGGAGTTTGGGCTTGAATAGTTTTCCCAGTCGATGTTTGGGTAAGTTGAAGTCACCCAATATCATGGTGTTTGGTGAGACCTTCATATTTTCCAGTGTTCTCAGGAATGCCGAGTGGTGGTCCTGAGTCTGGATGGGTGATCTGTAGCAGGCTACAAACTGAAAAGCAGTTTTACTCACTGTTAGTTGCACATGGATGGTCTCCTGTGCCTCATGCGATGACACTAACCTGGAGGTCTGAGTATCCTTGATGAAGGATACTCCCCCTCCTTTAATATTTCGGTCAGAGTTATAGGGCCGAAAGGAGTGGTATGAGTTGTATCCTGGTAATGCTGGGTGCTCTCTGGAGCCTTAAACCAGGTTTCTGTTACTGCGCAGATTATCTATCTTCTCCATGCTGAGGAGTGCCTTGAGTGCGTGCATCTTGAGGTTTAGACTTCTGGCATTGAGTAGCATTACCCTTAGTTTTTTTGTTTCTGGTATTGTCTGTGGAGGTGGTTTTGTCTTCTGAGCCTTGCCTAAAAAGGCACTATGGGGGTGGCAAAAGCCTTTGCTAGTATTCAAAAGCCCAAGGGTGACAGGTGCAAGCCGTCCCTGGTGAAGCAGCGTGGCTTGTCGAGCATGTCATCCCAGGCTGACAGATACTGGATCCCCTTTGAATGACACCAATAGTTCAGCCAGTTGTTAAAATTGATCATTTTGTCTTTATACTGTGGCATCATTCTTGGTGAGGGTAAGATGCTCCTCAGGGTCAGGATAATACCGGCCCGGGCAACATTATCAGAGAGCTCCTCTGTCTCTTTTCATGTAGTCCAGGGAGGTACGTCTCAGGTCATTCACTCCGACATGGACAATGACAGAGTCATATTTGTACCTGCTGTGGAGTGACCTGAATGCTTGTGTTATGTGGCGGATCCTGGCATCCGACAGGCAGCTTACAGTGACTTTCTCCTTGTTCAGTCTGGTGAGTGGGACGTCATTGTGCCTGACAATAGTCTCTCCAATTACTAGTGTATTAGGTGTGTTATTTAGCCTTAGGGGCTGTGACTGTGTGGCACACTGAGTTTGTGAAGTATGTGTTACGTGGATGTTGTTTTGTGGTAGTGGTTGCTTGGATGTATGTTTTGGAGGTCTCTGTTGTTTTGGCAGATTTTGTTTAGAGCCTCCACGTATGTTTTTGTGAGTTTGCGTGTCTTGTTTGCTGGTGCGATTTGTCTATGTGAGATTGGTTGTGTGGTGTGAGTGTCTTCCTTCATCTCTTGACTGGCTGTGCCAGTCTTGGGTTGCGAGAGCCCGGCCTCCAGTTTGGCTGTGTAGTTGCATGTCTGGCGCTAGGATCCGCCACATAACACAAGCACTCGGGTCACTCCAAGGCAAGTACAAATATGACTCGGTCATTGTCCATGCTGGTGTGAATGACCTGAGACGTACCTCCCTGGACTACATGAAAAGAGACATAGAGGAGCTCTCTGAGCATGTAGCCCAGGCTGGTATGACCCTGACCTTGAGTAGCATCTTACCCTCACCAAGAATGATGCCACAGTATGAAGACAAGATGATCAATTTCAACAATTGGCTTAAGTATTGGTGTCATTCAAAGGGGATCCAATGCCTATCAGCTTGGGATGATATGCACGACAAGCCACGATGCTTTGCTAGGGACGGCTTGCACCTGTCACCCCTGGTCTTTCGGATATTGGCAAAGGCTCTTGCTACCCCCATAGTGCCTTTTTTAGGCAAGGCTCAAAAGACAAACCCACCTCCATAGGTATCACAAGGGATAAGAAACTAAGAGTAATGCTACTCAACGCTAGAAGTCTAAACCTCAAGATGCACACACTCGAAACTCTCCTTAGCATGGAGAACATCGATATCTGTGCAGTAACAGAAACCTGGTTCAGGGGTCCCGAGAGCACCCCAGCACTACCAGGTTATACCTCATACCATGCTTTTCGCCCCAAAACTTGGACCGAACCACAAAAGGAGGGGAGTATCGATATTCATCAAAGATACCCACACCTCCAGGTTGGTGGCAAAGCACGAAGCATCAGAGACTATCCATGTGCAACTAACAGTGGGTAAAACTGCCTTCCAGTTTATAGCCTGCTACAGACCACCCTCCCAAACCCAGGAACCCCACTCGGCCTTCCTGAGAACACTGGAAAATATGAAGGTCTCTCCGAACACCATTATATTGGGCGACTTCAACTACCCAAACATAGACTGGGAGCATTACTCTAGCTCCAACACCCTTGCCCAAAGGTTCCTAGAATTCATAAACTCAAATGCTATGGAACAACTTGTTACCACTCCCACAAGAGGGGAAACATACTGGACCTGATCATCACCAACATGGGGACTCTATGCTCCAGACCAGAAGTGTATCCCTCACTGGTAAGATCAGACCATAAACTGATCTCACTGGATATTCACATCCCGACCCCACCCCCTGCCCAGAAAACCACAGTGAAAAACTTCTCTAAAGCAAATTTCACACTCCTCAAAACCGAGGTGGAATCCTTCAAAGCCCCGGCCTGTGGAAAATACGGCCCAGACCGCAGAATCCTTTATAAATGCATTCTATGAACACCTTCAGGACTGCATGGATCATGCAATCCCAAATAAAACCAAGACCCAATCCTCCAAAGGCAGACGACCTGTCTGGTGGACCCCAGCCATAAACAAACTATACAATAGAAGGAGGAAGCTACTACATGATAGAGCAAAATCCCAAAAAGGGAAGGCATCTCTGATCAGTATTAGCAAAAAACTAAGGGCACTCATAAAATCGTCAAAGGCCAGCTTCGAGAGAAAAATTGCACAGGACACTAAGGATAATCACAAGGCTTTCTTTAGTTATGTTAGGAACCTGGGTGGGAATTCCCAGATATGCTCAGAATTAGTCCAAAATGACAAAATATACACTGATCCCACAGACATTGCCAACATCCTAGCTGACAGGTTCAGCGCAAACTTCTCCCTCCCCACCAAAAGGGCAAATATCTATCCCAGCAGAGTGCTGCCCCCCCCCGACATCTCAGATGCTCAGGTGGGAGCCGCCCTCTCCAAAACAAAAAACACAGCATCAATGGGACCAGACGGTGTCCCAGGCTGCGTCCTACATGAACTCCAAGAAGAGCTAAACCCAAACATAAAACTACTGTTCAATCTCAGCCTTACTACAGGATATGTACCCAAAGAGTGGCATACAGCAACAGTGGTCCCTCTCCACAAAGGTGGTGCCTCAACGGACCCTGGAAACTATCGACCCATAAGCCTGACTAGCTTGGTCTGCAAAGCTATGGAAAGGATCATCATGGACCTCATAAATAAAGATATTGGGGACCTACAGACACTGGATCCTACCCAGTTTGGCTTTGTTAAGGGCAGATCCTGCCTCTTAAACCTGGTTGACTTCTTTGAAACAGTCACCAAGGCCATTGACGAGGGGAAGGTGGTCCACACAGCCTATCTGGACCTCGCAAAAGCCTTCGATACAATACCCCACTCGGGCATTATAGATAAGCTCACCAGCTTAAATATAAGCCCCTATGTCACTAGATGGGTTGCAAACTGGCTCAAGGACAGAACCCACATGGTTAGAATTGCTGGAGCCATGTCAGACTCCAAACCAGTTACAAGTGGCGTCCCACAAGGCTCAGTCCTGGGACCTCTCTTGTTTGGTATATATTTCTCGGAGGTACAGGCCAACACGGAAGGACTGTGGCTGACCAAGTTCGCAGATGACTGCAAACTGGGTGCCATAATAGACTCTCCAGCCGACACAAGCATCCTCCAAAAGGGCCTCCTAGAAACAGACAACTGGTGCCAGAGCCATGGCCTCAAGCTAAACGCCAAAAAGTGTATAGTCATCCCCTTTGGCAAAAACAAAGTGCCCACAAATTACCACATAGGTGGTAATCCATTAAGTACAGAAGAAGTAATTAGGGACCTGGGGACCCAAGGTTGATAGCAATCTCTCATTTGACAACCACGTGGCCAAAGTGGTTAGAAAAACATTTTATATAGCCCACCCAATCATGAAGGGATTCACATCTAGATTAGGGGAGGTCATCGTGCCTCTTTACTCATCCCTCATCAGGCCCATAATTGAGTACAATGCCCCTTTTGGGATGTACCTTACCAAACACCTGCAGCAACTGGAAAGACCCCAAAAGTACCTCACCAAGAGGATCAAAGGGTTCAAACAGATGCCATATGCTGCCCGGTTAAAGAAACTCCAGCTCTACTCAGTGGCATACCGCCTGCTCAGAGGTGACCTGTGCCTGACGTATAAGGCCATGTCCAACCCGAATTAAGGGACATGCTGCACCTCAAAAATCCAAATCCCATCGAGCTACACGCCGAGACTTGAACCTCAGCACTGAAATAAATAGGACATGCTGGAGGGACAGATTCATAACCCAGAGACTCCCTTCACTCTGGAATAAAATCCCAGTCCAGGTTAGGCAGAGTCCCTCATTGACTCTTTTCAAGAGGAATCTTGATGAGTGGATGGGAGATTGTAGGTTTACCCCGGGTATCACTTCTGTGTCACTGTTAGACAGAGGCACAGTATACTAACCTCGAAAAAGGGCATAGCAAAATTAATTTAAAATGGGTGGCGAAAGCCAAACATACTCTGGCTAGGCTTATAAATGCCCTAGGGCAGATAGCCTAGTATGAACCTATGAACCTATGAACATATATTTGTGTTTGTTGGAAGGAGGAGAGGGTTGTCTGTGTACATAAGGCAGTTGTAACATTGCCTCAGGATTCCCAGATTCACCAACTGGACTGGAGAGTATACCTGAAACTGCTGTTTGGACATGCCTGGATGGTTTACTGAACTGATTGTTGGTTGTCTGGAGTGGACGAATAGGGAGCCTTGTACTACTGTATAATATAGCGGAGTGTAGTACTAAACTTTGTTAGCGCTTACTGAGAAATTTGAGCAAGTGCTGGTCTGTAGAAAGAAGATTGAGTGCTTATTTTGCAAGATAGACTAGTTCTAAGGGAAAAAATGAAGAGCAGACTTTGTGGAGCCGGGAATAGTTTAAATCTGCTTAAACGGCACTGCACGACGTTGCGCGATGCGCAAAATCGTGCTAAAGCGGGTTTTAAAGCAGGGGACTTCAAAGAGCTAGGGATTAGCCCAAAACGGCGAATAAACAACTAGTTTCTGGGCTGAGACCACTCCTCCAGGGACAGATAGGCTGCTCAAAGCTCCCCACTCTCACTGGTGAACAGAGAAGCTTCCTCCTATCCAAGTAAGGATATGGGCAACACAGGAACTTGTACAAAAGCCGAGAATTCAGCAAAACCTGAACTCAGGACTATTCTAGCTCAGAAAAGGCGGGAAACAAGGATATTTTTTTTTTTGAAACAGTAGCAGATATTAACAGGAAAACACAGTAAATGCTTTGCACAGGCTAGCACACTTGAGTGGGCAGCCTAAAACAGTTAAATTAAACACAAAAACAGCTTTTAAAGTGCAGGTAAGCAAAAATGCAATAACAAGCTTTTTAAGGTAGTAGAGCAGTTACAAACACGCTTTTCGGCGAGAATAAGCAGTCGCTAATGAGAGGCAGTGAAAATAATACTTTATCTGGTAAAAGTCACTCTTTTTCGTCACTCTGGTGCTTGCACCACTCTGCAGGAACACGAAGAGCTTTGCTGAGTCGGTGTAGTACCTATGGCCTGTGGTGGTAGTACCTATGACCAGTGTAGATTGAGGGTTATCCATGTCCCTTCAGTGGGCAAGGGAGAACCAGTTTTGTCGATCCTGGGAGAGGGAACACAAGGAAGGCTTCCCTGCTTTGTCAGATTGTTGTACCCATCTCTGGGGAAGCTACTGTTGGCCCAATTTTCCTGTCAAAAAGAAACAGAAAACGAAACCTGTATCCACTCCTCAAGTTTCCTTAGACTGGAGTAGTTTACTTTGTCTAAGTCTGAGTTTAATTCAGGTTATTGTCCTTCGTATAAGGTGATTTCTGGTAAAAGAAAGAGGGCTGCCTCTTTTCACAAAGAGGTTAAAGATTTCTGAATCTGGACAAGAAATGAAGGTTCAGATACAGGATTTTCTTCTCTGATTTTTGATTCAGACTCTGGAGAACTCTTGTTTCTGATTTTCTCTATTGGGGGGGGGGGGGGTGCCATCTTCAGAGATTTTTTCCAGACTGTGCTAATGTTTCAGTGGGAGAGTAATGAGGTTTCTCAATCACTCAGAGTGTCATGAGTTGTTAGAGAAGGAATTTCCATAACCTTCACACATTCCCACCAGTGTTAGCATTGGAGGATGTGCAAGTCACTGCCTGCAATTTTCCTGATAGCCTGCTGCCCATAAAAAGACAGAATATATAAAGTTCCTCAGTCTTTTAATTTTTTTATACACTCATCCCATACTTGACCCAGCAGAGTTAATTCTGCCACTGCTAAACATTTTGATCTCTGACCGGTCGCTTTTTTTAACTTGAGCTTCTGGGTTTGAGCTTCTTCTCCCTACCCATAATGGCCACTCACCCAGAATTCATCAGATCTCATTTGCCATGCTTCACGTCATCATTGAGTTCCGTTGTTCTTGAGCTTCTCCTAGTTTATAGTGGTCGTAAGTGCTTATAAGCCTTTTTCCCCTTACCTAGTACCCTTTTAATTCTTTAGCGGTAACTTTTGATCTTTCCTTTACTGTGCCTTTCCTGTCTCGTTTTTCACATTTTCTGTGTTAACGTTTCCCTTCGCTATTAACAAAAAAAAATTTTTTTTATATTGTGTTCCATTATGTCTGAACAAAAACCTTTAGGGTTTAAAAAGTGCACTTTCTGTAGGCAGAATATTCCTCTGTCTGACTCCCCCAGGGAGTGCGTTTACTGTTTAAGGGCTAACCATTTGGATGCCCCTTGCTGACATCTGTAGTACTTTCTATCCTTGGGCTCTTGTGGATAGGAGGAGCAAGCTGGTGTTAAAAGGTTTGCTACTTCCTTCCTCCACCTGGGGGATGCCTTCTACTTCAGGGGCTCAGCCCCCTCCTAAAATGTCCAGGGAGTCCTGGGAGACCAGGGGACATTCTCCCATGTAATCTTCCTCTGAACCTTGTAGGAAAAAGGCAAAACCGTCAGTTGCTACTGCTACTTCTCTGCTCCGGTCATCATCCATTGTTTTGGGGCGGAATGGTGCTTCTGTGGTAACAGCTCCTATAGTTTTGGTGCCTGGGTCAGTACTGACAGGACATGTGCAGATATTTCCTTCCCATTTCCCCCAGGAGATCCTCCAGACCTCTGTGAACAACTTCTAGGTTTTTCTCGAAACCTAACCTTCAAGGACGTCAGCAAGCTCATGAGGCAATTCCTCAAGAGACAGACCCAGATGAGGTTTATGTCTGCTCCATCCACATCTGGATCCATGAGGGTTTCCCCGTTTCAGCCAGTTTCTCCTCCTCTGATGCAGCTCTTTCTTCAGAGTCATCGGTTTTGATGGTTCCCTGTGCCAGGGTGTCAGAGCCGATAGAAATTTCCTCTTCGCCCCTGACTATCTCCCCAACCACTTGGCTCCACCTGCTTCGGTTCCATGTGTATCTCTGAGCTGTAGCATCGTGGTTGGTTCTGGGCGGTTGACGTCAACTCTGAAGCTCTTGGAGCAGTCTCTTCTCCTGGGAACTTTGGCCTTCAACTCTGCTCCAAATCCTCTGTCATGTGGGAGGCTCGAGCTCTTCAGGAGGTGTCTCATCCGATGGTCTTGGCTCAGCTGGGACAGCTCCAGGTGGCTCGGAGCCCTTTTGCTTTCGAGTTGTTGGAGAGGGTTCTCTCCATTCCTAGGAGACCCTTGGCCCTTACCTCCATGGAACTGCCCCCTCCTCATACTGGACTTGTGTCCGAGGTCTCTGAGCTGCCTTGTGGACAGCCAGCCCCAGAAAGCCTCTGCACTCTTCCCTTGGTAGGTCCCCAGGCTTCTTTTGACACCTCCCAGGAGCGCCCTGCTGAAGTGGTCCCTCAAAAGAGGTTGTGTAAAAGCAGGCACATTGATTCCCCTATGGCATCACTCACTGTGGATATTAATTTCAAGGAAGGAGATGGGTCTCCAAAATCACCGCCTGACGAGGTCTCCTTTGTGGATGTTCTTGAAATCCTTCTCCAGAGGGGGTTGGTCTGCCCCAAACCCTTCCACGGAGGAATCAGTACTATGGGAGGCTTTCAAATCTGGCCCACCTACTACCTGGGTGTCCCCCCAGCTGACCTCATTCATCTGTGTCATCGAGGGCTTGGAAGGAACTGGATACAGTGGAACCTATCCCCTAAATGTGCAGACAAGATTTTAAGTGCTTGTTAAATTGGTCCGGACCAAGCATATTCCCCTAGATGCCATGGTTGTTGCTGCAGCCAACAAGGAGCTGGCCCAGGAAAGCTCCTCTGTCCTCCCCGCGAATAGAAAATCCCAGGCTTTGGACAGGTTTGCAAAGGTTACGCTTCGTCTACCTTTACCACAGGATGTTGAACTATTTGTCGCACTTTACCAGGCTACAAAGGGATTTAGTCAAGGAGCTTACTAGCTTGGTCCCAGGGTCGATGTCTGCCTCAGGACAGGAATCATTTTCTTCCAGGCTGGCCACCCTACATTCTTTAGCCAATGTGTTAGTGTGGTTAATCTCTCACACTGTAGAGGGTACCTCAAGGGCGGCCAGTTCCAGCATTGCCATATGGTGCCATGCCTAGATGAGGCTGTGCGATATTGTGGAGCCTTTCAAGCAGTCCTTTATTAATGCCCCTTTTGATGGCTCCAGCTTATTTGGCCTCACAGTCCGTGATACTTTATCCCAGAGTGAAAAGGATGGTAAGACCCTGTCTGCTGTCGGAATCCAGTTTTCTACACCAGAAAGAACCCTTTCCAGGAACCAGTGTGAGAGTAAAAGGCATAGTTTTGGAACCCTCAGGATCCTTTCCAGGGCACTCAAGGAGACTGTTTTTCCTCTCGGGGCAGAGGGGGATGTAGTCAAAATGGGAGATGCCTCCCACATGGCCGAGGGGGTCTGAAAAATCAGGGGTCAAAAGAAACTTTCCAGGGCAAGCTCTTCCAACGATCCTGAACAGTTGCACGACTGCTCTTCTCTGGATGCAGTCGGGAGAGGTTTCTTCTTGCACCCAGAATCCTGGGAGGCCATCACAAATGACAACTGAGTGCCTAGGATCGTATCCAGAGGATACTTCATTCCTTTTTTCAAAACTCCCAAACAAAGATGTCACCTCCCCAATGTTCCACCCAGTCAGAGGGAGGACAGCCTAAGAAGTAAAAAAAAAAAAAAAAACGTTGCTGCAAAAAAGTCATCCAAGGGGTCCCCCCCGATCAAATAGGGTTAAGTGTTTACTCCAGATTCTTTTTAGTACCCAAGAGGACAGGGGACTTGCAACCTATCCTGAATCTGACCTCTCTGAACAAGTCGGTGAAGCACTTGAAGTTCAGAATGGTCACTATTCCGTCCTTTGATTGGATGTGCTCTGTAGACATAAGACGCATGGTACCATATAAAAATGGGCAGGCTCTCCAGACGTTTCAGGCTGGGAGCCAGTCACTACCAGTTCAGAACGCTTCCATTTGGTCTCACCACGGCTCCAAAGGTGTTCAGCAAATGTCTAGAATTTGGTTGCAGGTCATCTCCAACTGCTAGGTTATCAGATATTTCCATATCTGGAGGACTGGCTTCTGACCACTCCAACCAGACATCTAGTTCTTCAGGCCAGGGATTACTTTCACAGATTGGCTCCAGTCTTGGGGGATAACTGTCAACATACAGAAATCTCATTTGGACCTGGTACAAGCCATAGACTTCATTGGGGCCCACCTGGACACAAGGACATTTTATGCATACCTGATGATAGAGTATCAAACTTGAGATTTCGCATCAACTAAATTTTGACCATTCCAAAGCCTCTAGCCAGCTTAGCTCTCAGAGCATTAGGCTCAATGGTGGCCACTATAACCCTTCTGCCCATGGCACGTTTTCACATGCGGATATTACAGTAGATGTTAGTAGTCCAGTGGTCACTTCTCAGGAATCCTGTGAGTTTTCCCATCAAACTGTCTCATGTGTGCAAGGAGTCTCTGTTTTGGTGGCTTCACTCCACAGACGTTACTCAAGGAAGCCCATTTGTTTTTCCATCCCCAGGCGCCTCCCAGCTTGGGTGGGGGAGTGCATTGTCAGGGTCCGACAGTCCAATTCACATGGATGCCCTAAGAGAACAAGTTATATATCAGTGTACTAGAGATGAGAGCAGTTCTTCTAGCATTGCAAGAATTCGACAACTGTCTACCTCTGGGGATTATTGCTGTTCAAATGGGCAATATGTCAGTGGTTTGGTAATCAGCAAACAGGGAGTGGACCAGGTCTTATCCCTATGTCGAGAAGCAATGAGAGTGTGGCAGTGGGTAATTTTCTACCAACCTTTTTCTGGCCGCAATGCACATTCCGGGGGAGTCCACCAAATTAGCCGACAGGCTCAGCCAAGTGTTATGATGCTTCAAGAGTGGTCCCTGAATCAGTCAAGGGCAGACATGATCTTCCAGAAATGGGGTCATCCTTGCTGCGATCTCGCTTTGTCCCCTTTCATCAACAAATGCAGCAGGTATTTTGCCTTGGTCCCTCCTCAGGGATGCTGTAGTCAATGC